>NW_005843277.1:48929-49658 GCF_000455745.1 Alligator sinensis | reverse complement strand
GGCCCGGCAGGAGGCCCTGCAGGAAGGCTGGCAGCAGCCCCGGGAAGCAGGTTCTGCCCAAGAAAAGCAGCAAGCCTGATTCCTGCCCCCCACTCCCTGGAGCCTGCCTAAGCTGCATGGAGAAGGCCTGGTGCTTCCCTCTGCAGCTGTGGTGCAGAGGATGTGTGACTAAACCCACCACTTCAATTTAGGCCCCCCATTTTGTCTACACACACCATGTGACACTTTACTACAGAGCTAATTAGTCTATTCAGCAGTAAAGCACAGATGTAGATGCACCCACTGACTCTTCATTTATAGTAAACTAAATCTAAAATTGCAGGATGAGGGCTGGACAGGCAATGGAGTATGAATGTCATGCAAAGAGGGTTTCAGTCATTGAGAGTAGGTGTTGGCATGCTAGCTCACTCTAGTTCTGCATATTTCATACATTTCATAGATTTCATAGACATTAGGGCTGGAAGGGACCTTGGAAGATCATCAAGTCCAGCCCCCTGCCCAAAGGGCAGGAAGTCAGCTGGGGTCATAGGATCCCAGCAAGATAAGCATCCAGTTTGCTCTTGAAGGTGTTCAATGTAGGCGCTTGAACCACCTCCGGTGGCAGGCTGTTCCAGACCTTGGGGGCTCGGACAGTAAAGAAATTCTTCCTTATGTCCAGCCTGAAACGGTCTTGAAGTAGTTTGTGACCATTCGACCTCGTCATCCCTTGGGGCGCTCTGGTGAACAAAC
>NW_005843277.1:44595-48438 GCF_000455745.1 Alligator sinensis | reverse complement strand
TAAGGATGTTGCGGGTTTTTCTTCCCAAGGTGGAGAACCTTGCATTTATTGGCGTTGAACACCATCAGATTCTCATCCGTCCACTTGCTGAGTCTGTCCAGGTCAGCCTGGATCACCCGCCTGTCTTCTGGTGTGGATGCTTTGCCCCAAAGTTTGGTGTCATCGGCGAACTTGGCCAGTCCGCTTCTGACTCCAGTGTCCACATCATTAATGAAGATGTTGAACAGGATGGGTCCAAGGACAGAGCCTTGGGGGACCCCACTGGTCACAGGACACCATGATGAGTGACTTCCATCGATTACTACCCATTGTCTGTAAACAAAAAAGTCCAACCACTGGAGCTGTCAGTTTATTCCTTTTCCCTAAGCATTAATTTGGAGAAAGCAAAGAAGAGAACCCTGAGCTGCTTTGTTGTGCAACTTCCTTAGGGAACTGTCATTGTCTCCCTTTCGGCCCCCAATCCCTTCTGATCTCAAGAGGTTTTAAAAAGACCTTTTCAATCCTGATCCTATTAGATGGCATTTGCAACGTAAAGACAAGGAAGGAAGATTTGCTAAATCTGATTATGCAGAGACATGATGAGAAACATGTTAGTGGGTTTTTGTGCCTGGTATTAGGATTCGATAAATATATGGGAGGGATTTATATGATTGTGTTGCCTCTAAAAACAAGAAAACAGGGCTCAGAAACCCGGGAGGTCTATTCTAGTCCCCCACTCCTGTATGTGTTATTACTGGAATGGAAGGAGTTCATATATGTGTGGGCTGTGTTAATGTTTTGTGGGTTGGATTAACTGATTGATACGTCTATGCTAATAGCATTCACTCTTGTTAAGATTAGGGATTAGAAGGTATTTTTATTGAAAACTGAAATTCCATTACTTCATCACACAACCAGGCTAGCTCAAATACAGTGTGTGGACATAAACTAGGAAATAGTGGGAGAAAGTCTTTGGTCTTTCAAGTCTTCTGTTTTTTCAGCCTGCTAATCTGGAGTGTAAAATCTCTTTGAGATGGGGTCTGCCTCATATCTAGTTTGTATACTTTCAGTGTCTAAGTCAACGGGGATCCAGTATAGAATAAGTACAGCAGATGCTAGTGTCATGAGAAAAGAAAAGCATAACATGTTACTTGTATTTATTTTTCACTACTTAACCAGGTCGGAAGGCATCAGAGGAAGTCTCATATTCCTTTAAAACAGAGAATCACTTTTATCTCTTCTGTTATTTGATTAGATTTAGTATATTTTGCAGATATGTTTCAGATGCAAAGCTGGGCTCTCACTGAAGGCTTATGACATCCCTGGTTTTTCACAAATGATTTTATACAGTGAGATTCAAGAATTTAACTGTAGAGGAAATGGTTGGTATGAGAGTTAAAGTGCATAAACAGTGCATCGGTTTAGGATTGAATTTTTAAGTCAACACAGAAAAAGCAGTACTGGGACTGCCTTCCAACAGAGGCAAAAATGTCATGAGTTTTAGAATGGTGCTCAATCAGTTTATTAAGCAATTGATATGTCATGTGGTTGCCTACTGCAACAAGGGACTGGATTCAATGGTACTAAGGGGTCAGATATTAGGCATCCCTTTCTCTGGTGCTCTTTTGAAGCTGGATTGCCTGGGCACAAGAAGGAGGGGTGTAAGAGAAAGCAGAGCCAAGGAGAAGGAGCAAGGCAGAGGGTGTATGACCCAGTGAGGTGGCTATGGGACTGTAGGAGAGAAGGTCCTCTACCTAGATCCTTGTTCCCAGCAAGACACAAGTTTCCCCTCTTCACTTTTTGCAGTGAGTCCCTTAGTGGCTCAGCTTGAAACAGCTTGTTGGAGAAGGCAGTGGATTCTGTCTGGCCTTCAGTGTGGTGCCTGGAGTGCTGTGCTGGGAAGTAGAAGTGGCCTGGTTTAAGCCCTTGGAGCCTTTCAGTGTCCTAGGTGAGTGCCCCAGCCTGATCTGTGGTCAGAGTGCTGAGCTGGGAAGCAAGGGAAACCCTGGTTCCACCCCACTCGTGTTGAGGAGGCACCTACAGCCTGAGACCTCCAGGATCTCAAGGGAGTACCCTAGCAATTGGGCGACAGAAGGACCCACTCGCCTTTTCCCTTCCTGAGGCTAATCCTAGTAGTCTGCAGTTCTGGCAATGCACATGGGTCACTACTCAATCAATGTATGTAGTTGTTCACCTGCATAGAATTGCATCTCCAGCAACAGAAAACCTCTGGATACATAAGTTCCAAAAATGCCAAGTAGACAACCAAACTGTGACCACGTTGATGACCATAAAATAATACAGTGCGATCATACGGTGCATTTATGCAAGGTAGCCAGCTCCATTTAGTACATGCTAAATGTGTCCAGATAAGGAGTTAGTGCAGAATAGTTAGTATGTTGTAAATTCACATCCTAGTTGGACTTCCCCAGGCAGAGAAGTCTGTACGATCAAATCTTAGCATGAGATACCATGTTGACTGGATAAAAAAAACCAACCCATTTCTTGATTAAGAAAGTACTTCCTTAAATTTCACCAAAAAATGTAGAACATCTATCTTTCATAGCTGACTATTGCTGGTAAGTCAGTCATTCATAACAGTGTTTATTGATTGTGTTTGTGTCTTTCTTGTCTGCAGATTTCTTAATCTCTTCAGAACTCTGCTACTTGAATGGGATGGGGACAGCTAACCAGACTTGTGTGAAGGAGATAGTATTGCTCGGATTTTCAGATTTCCAAGAAATGCAGACCCTGCTCTTTGTTCTGGTGTCCATATCCTATGTGGCAGCCCTCACAGGGAACATGCTAATAGTATTCCTTATTCTCAGGGACCCTGCCCTTCACACCCCCATGTATTTCTTCCTCGGGAATTTCTCCTTTCTGGAGGTCTGCTATACTTCTGTAATCCTCCCCAAGATGCTGGTGGATCTACTGTCAGAAACCCCAACAATCACATTAATGGGCTGTGGGTTTCAGATGTTTTTCTTCAATATCTTGGCTTCTACCGAATGTTTCCTCCTTTCTGTCATGGCGTATGATAGATATGTTGCCATATGCAAACCTCTACAATACACCCTTATCATGACTCGCAGAATTTGTGCTCAGATGTCTGCCTTTTCATGGAATATTAGCATTTGCATGGCTATTTGGCATTTTTATTCAATATTTACAAAGCCCTTTTGTGGGTCAAATCAAATCAGCCATTTCTTCTGTGACATTGTTCTTGTGATGCGGCTGCCTTCTACAGACACCTACATGAATGAAGTGTCTGTTACTGCTCTTACTGTGCCTTATGTATCCTGCTCATCCTCTTTTCCTACACCCTCATCATATCCACTATTCTCAAGATGCCCTCAGTCAAAGGCAGACGCAAAGCTTTCTCTACCTGCTCTTCACACCTTATCATGGTTTCTCTTTTCTATGGAACAGGAACAGTAGTTTATTTGCAACCTAGTTCAAGCCATACTCAGGGCAATGCCCGGTTCTTTGCCTTAGTGTACACGGTGATGACACCCGTATGCAATCCCATTGTTTACAGCCTACGGAACAAGGAGATTAAAAGTGCCTTTAAAAAATCAATAGGCAGGGAAATGTGTCCTCATATAAGGTCTTTAAAAGGATTCTGATAGTGAAACATGAAATACTCTGATTTTAGGAGAGTACAGGAATGGAAAATGTTGAATTCTTATTTTGTCTGTAATAGGAAATATATTGTTGCTTGCAATTCCCTATATTTTTTGTTCTTACTGAGGGAAATTAATGAGTAAGTTCAGGGTTAATTGTCTTGACACACACACAGCAGTGTCAATGTATGAAACATTTAACTTGAATCCTGGGCACCAATCTCCTTGACAGCTGGAAGGC
>NW_005843277.1:41035-44552 GCF_000455745.1 Alligator sinensis | reverse complement strand
GCCTTAACACACACAGTGTCACCCATGTCACGAGTTTTGCTTGCCCGCAGCTTGAGGTACAATTCCCACAAGCCCCTGCACCTATCTCCTTCAAACTTGGCAGGCTTTGTGGCCTCACCAGGGGGCTACCATCCCTGCAGTTTTCACTACATAGTGGCTTAATATACACATGTGACATGAGTTTTGCTTTCAGGAATTTGGGGTGCAGTTTCTCAGAAACCCCTGCACCTATCACCTTGAAAATTGGCACGTGTCATGCTCTCAGCAGAGGCTACCATCTCAGCAAGTTTCATCAGAATCATCCAAACGACAACACAGTTATAGATATTTAATTGATTCCCCATTATACCCTATGGCCGAATCTCCGAATCTTGTCCAAATCAGTTCATTAGACTAGTCATTACAGGGTGCATCTACATGTATGGTGGACTGCACAGTTGTTACTGCACTGGTTATTGTACAGTAACTTGCTTAAGCAAGTAGTAAATGACTGCGCACTAATCAGCATTACTGCATAGTCCTGAAGCCGCAGAGCTATTTTTAGTAACTACTCTACAGAGGTAACGAGCTACGGCGCAGTAGCTTCATCATCATGGTTCATGCTTGATGACACTACATTGCCATAGCAAAGAGCTATGGCAATGTAGCTTGTCACCACAGAGATGTAGTGTCTCATATAGATATGCCCACAGAGTCTTGCATATAATATTTTTCCCACTCTGCTTCCTTTTATAATTCCAATATCTAAGGGTGACACTTCTTACCAAAGAACAATTAACTTTCAGTATTATTGCTACTGCTAATACGACTAGGTCAGGTGCTTATTATGTGTTGGAGCTACAATAGTCTCTCCGTATTACAATGCTTTGTTATGATAGCATCTTCTCAGCTTACATCTGCTGAGCATCTGTCCCATAGGTACTTGTGGCCATTTCCTCAGGTACCTGCTGAAAGTGATGATAAAAAATGTATTTCAGTTTTAGGTCTGAAGTGTTCGGTATTTCAAGCCCTTTACTTTCATGTGGCAGCTGGCAGAACATCACGGACATCTTCCTCGTTTATAGCATGGTTGATGAAGACTCTATATGACTTCCAACTTTATACTTTTCATCCTGGTCCTGACAAGTGTACACCATCAGGTGCTGAGGCTGCTCAGTCTTTCACAGTGGCAAATGACATTGTATCTTACCTATGACATGCACGCTTATGGCCAGCTGTGCTAGGATTTTCCATGGCTTTGAAAGTCACAACATGAAGTTAGCTTGCCTCTGAAAGCACGGAAACATTCCTGAAACAGCTGGCTTTCTCACCAGATCTACACTGGAGGCTGGAGAGGAGGAGAACATCTTGTGCACAATGATGGATGATTAGTTTGGGATTTACATGCACACCATACCTAAGCAGGTCTGAAACCTGGAGTCAATTTAGGTTCACGGAAATGAAGTGTTGTTCTCATGGGGTGATCAGCTGTGGTGTGCAAATTTCAGGGTGAACAGGGAATATGTATAGAGTCCCGAACTGTGGAGAAAATGGTGGTGATAGTCCTCTGGAAACTAACAAACCTCAGTTGTCTCCAGCCCATTGCCAACCTCTTCTGTGTGAGGAATTCAGTTGCCAGGAATGGTGTCAGGAAGGTCTGTCTGACCCTCAAAAGCATGTAGGTACTTGTCCCACAAGATCCTTTTTGTAAGCCAGATGTGTCAAAGTCATCAGCCTCCCCACCCCACCAGTAAATCTACTTCAATGTTTTGCTATTTTTACAGGTGTTTCCTTTTTCTCCCCATTGCTAACCTAAACTGCATTTTCTGAATATTTCAGACAATTATGTTCTGTCCTATCTCATCGAGCCTGGAGAACAATATATATCTTCTTCTTTCCAGTAACTTTTGACATATTTAAACACAATTTTCATGGCTGAGACTTCCAAATGTGTGTAAACCGTTTGAATGTCTCATTAGTAGGTACTCCATCTTCTCAGTCACTCTGCAGTTGTTAGTCATAGTGTTTTATACACACTTTATATTTCCTACAAGGTGAGGGTCAAGAAGTAATTGGCTTCCATGAGCCTAAGTGCCATTTGTATATGGGTGTGTCATCCTTCTGGAACGAGACAGTGTAATTAGTCACTGTCGCAGGGCACCTCGGTGCTCTGCTCCTAGAGAGGGGAAACTGCCAGGGAGAGAGCCCTGGCAGGGACTAAGGAGCACAGCTGTGAGTTGCCCGGGGCAACCAGGAGGTCAGCTGACCGGAAGGGGCAGGGCCTGGCCCTCATAAAGCCCGGGGCTGAGGCCAGGCTGGCAGTTCCCTGCCAGCAGCCAGAGAGGCAGGAGCTCCCTAAGCCAGGATGCGGGAAGAAGCCTGACTGCAGGTACAGCTTATGGAGCTCTATGAGCATCGACACATGGTTTTCAGCACAGTAAAATCCTCTGCCATAAGCTTGTACTGTCCCTGACAGTGTTATCCTATGGCAGAGATAAGAAGTTTACTATGCCCTAGCACCGGTGCACATGTAGACTGGGGCCATGTGTAGATGAAACAAGAGGCATATGTGCACAACACTTTAAAGTGGGCTAAATGCTTTTGCATGACTTAAATGGTGTTGGTGTTTGCACTCCTCCGTGACATATTGTGCATTAATTCTGACCACCGTAGGAAATTCGCCAGTGTAATGAACCTTAAATGACTCGGGGCACAGCAAACTAAAACTCCTTCAAGGAGTTTTAGTTTGCTGCCCCTACAGCTGCGGAGCGAAGCACTGGGCTCCATGCAGCTCCATGGCTCTGCAGGAAGCCCTGCAGGCAGGCTGGCAGCAGCCCCGGGAAGCAGGTTCTGCCCAAGAAAAGCAGCAAGTCTGATTCCTGCCCCCCACTCCCCGGAGCCTGCCTAAGCTGCATGGAGGAGGCCTGGTGCTTCCCTCTGCAGCTGTGGTGCCCCTAGAAGTGCTCAAGCCGGGTGCCTGCAGGCATGTGCTGCCTGGCGTGGGAGGCTGCTGCTGTTGCGGATGGAAGCACCAGCACCCTGCCACCACCCGCAGCCCAGGGAATGCTCTGCCTGCCAGCAGTTCACCCTCCCCTCCCTACCGGAGAGGCAGGTTAGTCAGTAGGATGTATGATTAAACCCACCACTTCAACTTAGGCCCCCCATTTTGTCTACCCACACCATGTGACACTTTACTACAGAGCTAATTAGTCTATTCAGCAGTGAAGTGCAGATGTAGATGCACCCACTGACTCTTCATTTATAGTAAACTAAATCTAAAATTGCAGGATGAGGGCTGGACAGGCAATGAAGTATGAATGTCATGCAAAGAGGGTTTCAGTCATTGAGAGTAGGTGTTGGCATGCTAGCTCGCTCTAGTTCTGCACATTTCATACATTTAATAGATTTCATAGACATCAGGGCTGGAAGGGACCTCAGAAGATCATCGAGTCCAGCCCCCCGCCCAAAGGGCAGGAAGTCAGCTGGGGTCATAGGATCCCAGCAAGATAAGCATCCAGTTTGCTCTTGAAGGTGTTCA
>NW_005843277.1:21681-40513 GCF_000455745.1 Alligator sinensis | reverse complement strand
GGTGTGGATGCTTTGCCCCAAAGTTTGGTGTCATCGGCGAACTTGGCCAGTCCGCTTCTGACTCCAGTGTCCACATCATTAATGAAGATGTTGAACAGGATGGGTCCAAGGACAGAGCCTTGGGGGACCCCACTGGTCACAGGACACCATGATGAGTGACTTCCATCGATTACTACCCATTGTCTGTAAACAAAAAAGTCCAACCACTGGAGCTGTCAGTTTATTCCTTTTCCCTAAGCATTAATTTGGAGAAAGCAAAGAAGAGAACCCTGAGCTGCTTTGTTGTGCAACTTCCTTAGGGAACTGTCATTGTCTCCCTTTCGGCCCCCAATCCCTTCTGATCTCAAGAGGTTTTAAAAAGACCTTTTCAATCCTGATCCTATTAGATGGCATTTGCAACGTAAAGACAAGGAAGGAAGATTTGCTAAATCTGATTATGCAGAGACATGATGAGAAACATGTTAGTGGGTTTTTGTGCCTGGTATTAGGATTCGATAAATATATGGGAGGGATTTATATGATTGTGTTGCCTCTAAAAACAAGAAAACAGGGCTCAGAAACCCGGGAGGTCTATTCTAGTCCCCCACTCCTGTATGTGTTATTACTGGAATGGAAGGAGTTCATATATGTGTGGGCTGTGTTAATGTTTTGTGGGTTGGATTAACTGATTGATACATCTATGCTAATAGCTTTCACTCTTGTTAAGATTAGGGATTAGAGGGTATTTTTATTGAAAACTGAAATTCCATTACTTCATCACACAACCAGGCTAGCTCAAATACAGTGTGTGGACATAAACTAGGAAATAGTGGGAGAAAGTCTTTGGTCTTTCAAGTCTTCTGTTTTTTCAGCCTGCTAATCTGGAGTGTAAAATCTCTTTGAGATGGGGTCTGCCTCATATCTAGTTTGTATACTTTCAGTGTCTAAGTCAACGGGGATCCAGTATAGAATAAGTACAGCAGATGCTAGTGTCATGAGAAAAGAAAAGCATAACATGTTACTTGTATTTATTTTTCACTACTTAACCAGGTCGGAAGGCATCAGAGGAAGTCTCATATTCCTTTAAAACAGAGAATCACTTTTATCTCTTCTGTTATTTGATTAGATTTAGTATATTTTGCAGATATGTTTCAGATGCAAAGCTGGGCTCTCACTGAAGGCTTATGACATCCCTGGTTTTTCACAAATGATTTTATACAGTGAGATTCAAGAATTTAACTGTAGAGGAAATGGTTGGTATGAGAGTTAAAGTGCATAAACAGTGCATTAGTTTAGGATTGAATGTTTAAATCAACACAGAAAAAGCAGTACTGGGACTGCCTTCCAACAGAGGCAAAAATGTCATGAGGTTTAGAATGGTGCTCAATCAGTTTATTAAGCAATTGATATGTCATGTGGTTGCCTACTGCAACAAGGGACTGGATTCAATGGTACTAAGGGGTCAGATATTAGGCATCCCTTTCTCTGGTGCTCTTTTGAAGCTGGATTGCCTGGGCACAAGAAGGAGGGGTGTAAGAGAAAGCAGAGCCAAGGAGAAGGAGCAAGGCAGAGGGTGTATGACCCAGTGAGGTGGCTATGGGACTGTAGGAGAGAAGGTCCTCTACCTAGATCCTTGTTCCCAGCAAGACACAAGTTTCCCCTCTTCACTTTTTGCAGTGAGTCCCTTAGTGGCTCAGCTTGAAACAGCTTGTTGGAGAAGGCAGTGGATTCTGTCTGGCCTTCAGTGTGGTGCCTGGAGTGCTGTGCTGGGAAGTAGAAGTGGCCTGGTTTAAGCCCTTGGAGCCTTTCAGTGTCCTAGGTGAGTGCCCCAGCCTGATCTGTGGTCAGAGTGCTGAGCTGGGAAGCAAGGGAAACCCTGGTTCCACCCCACTCGTGTTGAGGAGGCACCTACAGCCTGAGACCTCCAGGATCTCAAGGGAGTACCCTAGCAATTGGGCGACAGAAGGACCCACTCGCCTTTTCCCTTCCTGAGGCTAATCCTAGTAGTCTGCAGTTCTGGCAATGCACATGGGTCACTACTCAATCAATGTATGTAGTTGTTCACCTGCATAGAATTGCATCTCCAGCAACAGAAAACCTCTGGATACATAAGTTCCAAAAATGCCAAGTAGACAACCAAACTGTGACCACGTTGATGACCATAAAATAATACAGTGCGATCATACGGTGCATTTATGCAAGGTAGCCAGCTCCATTTAGTACATGCTAAATGTGTCCAGATAAGGAGTTAGTGCAGAATAGTTAGTATGTTGTAAATTCACATCCTAGTTGGACTTCCCCAGGCAGAGAAGTCTGTACGATCAAATCTTAGCATGAGATACCTTGTTGACTGGTTGGTAAAAAAACCCACCTATTTCTTGATGAAGAAAGTACTTCCTTAAATTTCACCAAAAAATGTAGAACATCTATCTTTCATAGCTGACTATTGCTGGTAAGTCAGTCATTCATAACAGTGTTTATTGATTGTGTTTGTGTCTTTCTTGTCTGCAGATTTCTTAATCTCTTCAGAACTCTGCTACTTGAATGGGATGGGGACAGCTAACCAGACTTGTGTGAAGGAGATAGTATTGCTCGGATTTTCAGATTTCCAAGAAATGCAGACCCTGCTCTTTGTTCTGGTGTCCATATCCTATGTGGCAGCCCTCACAGGGAACATGCTAATAGTATTCCTTATTCTCAGGGACCCTGCCCTTCACACCCCCATGTATTTCTTCCTCGGGAATTTCTCCTTTCTGGAGGTCTGCTATACTTCTGTAATCCTCCCCAAGATGCTGGTGGATCTACTGTCAGAAACCCCAACAATCACATTAATGGGCTGTGGGTTTCAGATGTTTTTCTTCAATATCTTGGCTTCTACCGAATGTTTCCTCCTTTCTGTCATGGCGTATGATAGATATGTTGCCATATGCAAACCTCTACAATACACCCTTATCATGACTCGCAGAATTTGTGCTCAGATGTCTGCCTTTTCATGGAATATTAGCATTTGCATGGCTATTTGGCATTTTTATTCAATATTTACAAAGCCCTTTTGTGGGTCAAATCAAATCAGCCATTTCTTCTGTGACATTGTTCTTGTGATGCGGCTGCCTTCTACAGACACCTACATGAATGAAGTGTCTGTTACTGCTCTTACTGTGCCTTATGTAATGGTCCCATTCCTTCTCATCCTCTTTTCCTACACCCTCATCATATCCACTATTCTCAAGATGCCCTCAGTCAAAGGCAGACGCAAAGCTTTCTCTACCTGCTCTTCACACCTTATCATGGTTTCTCTTTTCTATGGAACAGGAACAGTAGTTTATTTGCAACCTAGTTCAAGCCATACTCAGGGCAATGCCCGGTTCTTTGCCTTAGTGTACACGGTGATGACACCCGTATGCAATCCCATTGTTTACAGCCTACGGAACAAGGAGATTAAAAGTGCCTTTAAAAAATCAATAGGCAGGGAAATGTGTCCTCATATAAGGTCTTTAAAAGGATTCTGATAGTGAAACATGAAATACTCTGATTTTAGGAGAGTACAGGAATGGAAAATGTTGAATTCTTATTTTGTCTGTAATAGGAAATATATTGTTGCTTGCAATTCCCTATATTTTTTGTTCTTACTGAGGGAAATTAATGAGTAAGTTCAGGGTTAATTGTCTTGACACACACACAGCAGTGTCAATGTATGAAACATTTAACTTGAATCCTGGGCACCAATCTCCTTGACAGCTGGAAGGCTTCATGGTCTCAGCAGGGGCTACCATCCCTGCAGCTTTCACCCTTCTGCGCCTTAACACACACAGTGTCACCCATGTCACGAGTTTTGCTTGTCTGCAGCTTGAGGTGCAGTTTCCCACAAACCCCTGCACCTATCTCCTTCAAACTTGGCAGGCTTCGTGGCCTCACCAGGGGGCTACTATCCCTGCAGTTTTCACTACATTGTGGCTTAACATACACACGTGACATGAGTTTTGCTTTCAGGAATTTGGGGTGCAGTTTCAGCTGTGGTTGGATTTTCCATGGCTTTGAAAGTCACAACATGAAGTTAGCTTGCCTCTGAAAGCACAGGAACATTCCAAAAACAGCTGGCTTTCTCACCAGATCTACACTGGAGGCTGGAGAGGAGGAGAACATCTTGTGCACAATGATGGATGATTAGTTTGGGATTTACATGCACACCATACCTAAGCAGGTCTGAAACCTGGAGTCAATTTAGGTTCATGGAAATGAAGAGTGTTGTTCTCATGGGGCGATCAGCTGTGGTGTGCAAATTTCAGGGTGAACAGGGGATATGTATAGAGTCCCAAACTGTGGAGAAAATGGTGGTGATAGTCCTCTGGAAACTAACAAACCTCAGTTGTCTCCAGCCCATTGCCAACCTCTTCTGTGTGAGGAATTCATTTGCAGAAATGGTGTCAGGAAGGTCTGTCTGACCCTCAAAAGCATGTAGGTACTTGTCCCTCAAGACCCTTTTTTCAAGCCAGACGTGTCAAAGTCATCAGCCTCCCCACCCCACCAGTAAATCTACTTCAATGTTTTGCTATTTTTACAGGTGTTTCCTTTTTCTCCCCATTGCTAACCTAAACTGCATTTGCTGAATATTTCAGACAATTATGTTCTGTCCTATCTTCATCGAACCTGGAGAACAATATATATCTTCTTCCTTCCAGTAACTTTTGACATATTTAAACACAATTTTCATGTCTGAGACTTCCAAATTTGTGTAAAACATTTGAATGTCTCATTAGTAGGTACTCCGTCTTCTTAATCACTCTGCAGTTGTTAGTCATAGTGTTTTATACACACTTTATATTTCCTATAAGGTGAGGGTCAAGAAGTAATGTGCTTCCATGAGCTTTAGTGCCATTTGTATATGGGTGTGTCATCCTTCTGGAATGAGACAGTGTAATTAGTCACTTTTAAAGCACTCACTGCAATTTTCTAGTAGATCAACCAATAAAGAGGATGACAGAAAGATTTTTAATACTTGTTACTATTCAAAATATTGAGGGTGGAATTCTATCATTTTTCTAATGCTCCGAAGCACGGAAATAGCATTTTACTGTAACCTACAAAACACTGAATCCTGTTTGGGTGCCTAAATTTCTTAGGTGTCACAGAGGTGCCGCCCTCTTAGCCTGAAAAATGACATCCAGCCTAAATTTGCCATCCCAATCATGCTCAGAAATAATACAAGGAGGCCACCAAAACACCAGAATACAGTTAACTTCCCCATTTCCTTCTTCTCTTTCTTAAAGATGGGCACTATATTTGCCCTTTTCCAGGACCTCCCCTGTTCACCACAAGTTTTCAAAAATAATAATCAGTGGGTCTGCAATGACATCAGCCAATTCCCTCAGCACCATCAGATGCTTTGCATCTGACCCCATGGACTTGTATACGTCCAGCTTTTCTAAATAGTCCGTACCCTGTTCTTTCACCACTGAGGACTGTTTAACTCACCTTCTCTCCAAACTGTGCTGCTCAGTGCAGTAGTCTGGGAGCTGACCTCACCTGGGAAGACTGAGTTAAAATGTCATTGAGTACATCAGCCTTTTCCTTCTCATCTGTCACTAGGTTGTCTCCCCCATTCAGTAAGGGGCCCACACTGCCCCTAATATACTTGTAGAAACCTTTCTTGTTACCCTTCATGTTCCTTGCTAGCTGCAACTCCAATTACACTTTGGCCTTCCTGACTTCATGCCCAAGCAATTCTCTTATACTCCTCCCAAGTTGTTTGTCCCAGCTTCCACTGTTTGTAAGATTCCTTTTTGTGTTTAAGCTCACCGAAGAGCTCTTGGCTAAGCCAAGCTGGTCACCTGCCACATTTGCTATTCTTCCTGCACATCAGGATGGTTTGTTCCTGAACCCTCAGTAAGGTTTCTTTCAAGTACAGCCAGCTCTCCTGGAGTCCCATCCCCCGTAGACTAGTTTACCAGGGGATCCTGCCCATCAGTTCCCTGAAGGAGTCAAAGTCTGCTCTTCTGTAATCCACGTTGCCATCCATTTCTACATCCCCCCACAAAATTTTCTCTCTTTGTGAGCAGTAGGTCAAGAAGATGACAGCCCTTTATTTGTCTCTCCAACACTTGCACCAGGAAGTTGTCTCCAAAAACTTCCTGGATTGCCTGTGCACTCCTGTATTGTCTGCTCAGAAGATGTCAGGGTGATTGAAGTTCCCCATAAGAACCAGGGGGTGACCTGTAAACTTCTGTTGGTTGTCTGAAGAAAGCTTCACGTACCTCATCAAATGGCAGCCACTTTCCCAGTATTGGGTGCAAACAGGCACTCACAACTCAGCCACTCCACAAGGTTGGTGGGGAGAGCAGTGCACTCCAGGAGTACACCACAAGGCAGGGCAGGGCAGGGCAGGGCAGGGCAGGGGAACGGGGACACATACTGACAAGGGCATGCCTCTTCTCTCAAAAGCTCAGAAGCTTTTAATGATACTAGTCTTTACAGACTGCCAACCTCCAAAAAACCCCAAACAAAACAAATTTTTACTTATTTTAGAGATGCAGAGTCCACCTTCAAGGAGTACAGCCCATTTCCTCACCTTTTCACTGCCTCCCTGCTTCCACCATCACAGGTTTAGTCATGGTGGCTGCAGGGCCACAGCCAAGAAAGTCAGCACCTGGGAGGGTGAGTTTATGGGGCTTCATCATACTGAAATCCCTCCATGTAGGGTGCCAGGATAGACAATCTCTGGGCATTCTTGTCTATGTCCAAGGCCTTCCAGGGCCAGGAGACTTCCTCATCCCGTAGGGCAGTCATCTTATGCTTCTCCTGTATTGCCCCACATCTCTGACAATGAAGAACATGGCCAAAAGGCTGTGGAGGAAATGAAGCATTTCATGCCTATTTGCCCATTCTTGTAGTGGAAGGTCCTGAGCATCTGGTCCACTGTCTCAAAGATGTTGGAAATCATGCATACACAAGCCAGGCCCAGCCACTGGCATTACAGGGACAAAGGGAGCCCCTGAATCTACCTTTTTCTCATTGGCACCTGCCTTCAACCGATGTTGGAAATCATGCATACACAAGCCAGGCCCAGCCACTGGCATTACAGGGACAAAGGGAGCCCCTGAATCTACGTTTTCTCATTGGCACCTACCTTCAACCATAGCCAACAGCAGATGTTCCTGATGGCAACAGAGCATATTTAACCTCTGTCTTCCCTTAAGGATCCCCACATCCAGAGTTAGTAAGAGAAGAAAACCACCTGGAACTCCTTTAGGGATCCTCTCTTGCCAGGAGGGAACTGTCAGGATGTGTGCCTTCAGGAGCAAACAGGAGCACCAGGGCTCCAAGAAGCAAATTCCAGAGACATGGACCAGGAAAATCCATATGTTTACCTCTGGCCCTGAGTCCACACATGGTTCCAGAGGGCCCTGAATCCACATAATCTGCTACTTCCTTCCACTCCAACTCATGCCAATTTTCTGGTGAAGAAATCCTTGAGAATTCACAAAGGCCCAAATACTAGATTTTGGGTGAGGGGAAGTCCTCACCACCTGGCAGTCTTATCTGGGCATGGAGGAGAAGCTTGCTGCCAGCTATAGATCTACCACCTCTCCACAGCATGCTTTCTGCAAGACCCTAGCTGGGAAGCCTGTAGGGATATGGTAGGGGCCAAGAAGGTATAACACCTTGCCTGGCAGCCATTGGGAGTGAACTCAATGTAATGTAATTACTGAGGAGGAATAACTGGACCATGTGGAGGTATCATGCCTACACTTGGGTAACCAGGTAAAAATGTCAGTGAGCTGCAGCTGGGCATGGCTGGTTACCATTATATTAACCATGTACCTATAATTCTTGTTCATGAATACCTGGAAATCCTGTGCTTGCTTCATGGTGTTCAGGTATGTGCCTTCTGAAGCTCACAGGACTTGGGAGATATTGGCAATTTGGAGAGAATCCTCTCATGGTCTGTCTTGAGATGTTACGGTCTACAGGAAAGGTGATGTAGTCTAAGGAGTGTAGGATGAGAAACATCCAGAAGTTGCCCAAGGACTGACTGACTGACACCTATGCTCAACCAGTGGAAGGAGCTGGAGGTGAAAATATCTAGAGCTCTTCTGCTTTATGTGCAGAGAAGGAACAATTGGTGGGGTAGGACACCTCTAGGCTGCCTATCAAGACGTTACAGAGGTAGCATCTGCTGTGCGCTGATGCTGATGTACACAGCCCTGGTCACATAGTCCCTTGAAGGCCTCCTAAGCCTAATACATGAAGGCCTGAGGCTGCTGCCTAGACATGGGATTTTAGCTCTGAGCCATGGGCACCGTGTCACTGCTGGCTGGCCAATAGCTTGTGTTCAAGGAGCATGAGTGTGTCCATTTTCAAGCTACGAAATGTTAAGAGAATGCTTCATACATAATTTCTACTCAGGTTGGCATTTCCATGATTACATCTTTTTCTTTTTTAAGATATGTCGAATGAAGCTTGGTATGAGAAATATATTAAATAATCAGGAATACAAAATACCCTTGTATAACATCTGGATACATTTTTAAGTATATTGAGACATTTGGAATGCGTCTCAAATACTATGTAATGAATATTTATTTATACTATATCTAGTGGCATCTCTAACAAGTTTGGAATGTAACATTTAATATCTATAGTTTCACATGAGACTACAGAAACACAGAACTAAATCACATTTCACTTAATGCACTTAAATGGCATTTACAGAGTCACAGATCCCTGGGAGCATGCAGTAGATTAGTTGCAACTTTTTTCAACTCTTGAGTACATGGGGATGTACGCAGTATGCCTGTTTGAAGTGCAAGTATTCTCTTCAGATTTGGATTTGGCCTATTCGGAGGGATAGTGATTTGATTCAGAGATTCAGATCACTCCAATTCAATTTGGGCCTTTTAATTGGTCTCCCGATTTGATTCAGATTAAGAGATTTGGCTGCTGAATCGGGCCGAATCTCCTCTGAATCAAATTGGCTATCGAAGCTTTGCATATTCCTAGTACGCACACTGAGCTCTCCTGCAGAGAGCTCTGGTGAGCTCTCCCCCAGCACCTCCTTTTCCAAAATCCAAGATCCACTCCTTCAGCCATGTAACCACATTTTAGTCCCAAATATTAATTTAAAACATAGATTAGACTAGATTAGTATAGATTAAAACCTACTTCTCGTCTTCAGTTTGGGTGCTGGATGGTACCTAGGTAGGGCAATAATATTATGCTATGGGTGAAATTGCATGAATGTCAGCATTTATAATTATGTGGTTGCTATTTATGGCATGTAAAAAGAAACAGAATTTAATAACCATGAAAAAACAAGACAATATTGGGTAGAGGAATAAAAAAGAATTTCCAGCATTATTCCAGGAACATCTCCTGCATTTAAATAAAATCAGTTCCTATATAATAATTTCTTCATGGCAACTATTACTTCCTTGTTCCTCAGACTATATATAAGAGGGTTAAACATGGGGATTATAGTGGTGTAGAAAAGAGAGAACAATTTGTCGGTGTCCATTGACCTGGGCCTTAAATACACAATCATAGCAGAGCCATAAAATAAAGTAACCACAGTGAGATGTGAAGAGCAGGTAGAAAAGGCCTTGTGTCTTCCTTGGACTGAGGGCATCTTTAGAATAGTGCCAACAATTTTAGTATAAGAAACAACTATCAAGAAAAATGGAGTAATTATGAAGACTACAGCAGCTATGAAGATAGCTATTTTGTTCCTGTGGGTATCCACACAGGATAGCTCCAGCAGCGGAGTGGGGTCACAAAAGAAATGGTTGATTTTGTGAGATGCACAGAAAGGTAAAGAAAACACCAAATATGTCTGGCCTAGCTGTACTGGTATGTTGACAGACCATGACCCACCTACCAGTTTCATGCAGACCTTTCTGTTCATAATGATTGCATAGTACAGAGGGAAACAAATGGCCACATACCGATCATAGGCCATAATGGCCAGGAGGAAACATTCTGTGCCAGCTAGTAAAAGGAAAAAAAAACATCTGAACAGCACAGCCAATGAAGGAGATACTTCCAACCTCCTCTAGGAAATTGGCCAGCATCTTGGGAAGGGTTACTGAGGTGTAGCAGATCTCCATAAAGGACAAGTTCCTAAGGAAAAAGTACATGGGGGTTTGAAGACCATAGTCTATCATGGTAAGAAGGACAAGACCATTTCCCATCAGGGTCACTATATAGATAATCAAGAAGATAGTGAAGAGAAAACTCTGTAGGTTTGAGAGGTTGGAATATCCCAAGAGGGTGAATCCAGGTGGTGTTGTGAGGTTTCCCTTTGCCATTTCTTCTGTATATTCAATCTGCAAAAAGACATTGAAGGCAGAAACCATGGTCATATCATTTGCTTGAAGAGAGCTTGAACTAAAACTCTGACTGACATGTATGAAATTATGCATCTCAGATATTACACAGATAATTTTCCATAGATAACTAAGTTCTTATGTGTGTGATTTTTGTAAATGTTGGCTAATATATCTCAGTGGCTGTTAGAACAGATCAGAATTACTGAACTGTTGGTCAGAAGGTTCATACTGAGAACAAGTAGTGTAGTCATTAATATCTATTCTGGGGACCTTGTTTTGGTGGTGGGGAGATTGTGGTTTTTGCTCTTCTATTCAATAAAGAAGTTTAAAAATGTAATTTGAAGTAAAAAAAAAAAAAAAAAGGTTCCTCGCCTGAACAATATTAGAGTGCACGAGGAACACTGCTCTAAGACAAAAATGCTTTTTTTTTTAACCTAACAATAATATTAAGATGGTTTATCCCCAGTCTGTAGATGGATCATTCAGTGATTAATATAGTGTAAATTAGCTCATCTTAGAGATGGAAAATCCACTACTCTTGTCCTATGGATGAATCTTTCACTTTCGACCAGGTTACAAAATACTTTCATTTATAATGTTCCTGATACGTTACCAGTTTTTAGCATGCTATTTCCCTTAGCCTTCTTGCTTGATGTACCTTGGCTTATTGTTATTTACTTCTGTAAAACTACTAGGGCAGTTTTGAACTATCCATAAGTAAAGGGAAACTTGATTTTCATTGTTCCTACATCTCTTACTGGGTTTTGAAATCTCTAGGCTTTTTCAGGGAGTTTTATAATGAAAATGTGGTGAAAAGCACTATTTCCTAGTAAAATTATAGTTTCAGAGAAAATATAATCTATGTATATAAATTTGTTCTTGGGGGGGGGATGGTCCCAATAACTAGAGTTAATATTTAACTGTCTTTTATTACAAGTAACTGTGGCAGAAAATGGCATAATTCTCATTTAAAGTAGCCTTATTTGCATGCACACAATAAGATGGGGGTCGGACTCGATGATGGGGGTCGGACTCGATGATCTATTGAGGTCCCTTCCGACCCTAACATCTATGAATCTATGAAAGATTTCTCATTTGTGAGAGATCATTAGTGGGTAGCTATTTTTCTAAGAGTGCATGAAGGTTGAATAGTGATGCATAGACATCAAAATACTAGGGATAGTAATAGCTGAGGTTGAGCTTTAGAAGAACCAAAGTTATGAATGGGTTAGGGACATAACACATGCCCAACAGGACCCTGCAGTCAAGTTTTTGAAACAGCTAGAATCACATTTTTTGTGTATATACTAAGCGAGGGGAAATGTCAGTAACATGAAGCCATTTTTGTTTGTTTTTTTCTCCCTAATGTCTCTGACCATCAGTTGTAACCATCAAGAACTGGTAACATATCAGGAACATTATAAAATAAAGTATTTTGTAACTGGGCCAAAAGTAAAAGATTCATCAATAGGACAACAGTAGAGGATTTTCCATATCTAAGCTGAGCTAATTATACCATCTTAATCACAGAATGACAAACAGGGTATGTTTAACAGATCCATCTACAGTCTGGGGATAAACCATGCTAATAGTATTGTTAGATTAAAAAAAAAGGCATTTTTGTCTTTGGGCAGTGTTCTTCTTCTGCCTTTGAATTAGCTTGGTTTTTATATAATTAGGTTACCCATGCAACTGTATTTCTGCTTCTTTCTTAAAACTACTTCTGATAACTTTTTTTTTTTTTTTTGCTCCTAGTTTACGGCCCTCCTCTGTGCCTCTAGGTGACTGTTTTTCTTTACTTTTAAGATAAAATGCACGTCAGTGTTATATCTGGTATTTAGCTTAGGCTGTGCCTGCTTCTTTCCCAGTTCCCAGGAAGGGCATTTTGTGCCATTGAGCTTCAGTTAACATCTATCCTAACTATATCGTTTATATATCATAAAAGAGTTACAGACAGAAAATACTTGTTTTATTCCTTATATATTCCCAGGACCATGACAGCCAGAATAATACTCATAAAAATTAAGAGAATGAGAGTTTTACCTTCGTCAAGAGTGAGGATGCAAAATAAATAAGGTTCCTTACTATGCAGTTCTGTGCTCAATGTCTACTTCCTTCTTTTATGTCTCATGGCAAATTAAATGAAGCTTTTTCATCATTCTTTTTAATACATTTTAATGCTTCCAGCCAATAATCTGCTGAGTGAAAAGTTAAAGGACACTGGTTGCATTGTTAATTCATTTCCAGAGGGAATTGTTAGCAATTTTGGAAGTTAACTCAGCATGCTACAAAGGGATTTGGTCACTTGAGGTGCATCTGAGCTGCATCAATAATGGGTTAAGTCATTTCAAACCTAGGCCATATTGCTAACAACCAAAGGAAATGATCTTGCTATTGGAGAAGAAGTCCTGCAGCATCTTGGGCAAGATGCAACTGATTTCCAGAAAGGACAAGCTTGTGAGAAAGACATACAAGGGGGAGTGGAGGGCAATGTGTATTAAACTGATCATGATGATGAGGGGGTTTCTCGCTGAGGCAAAGATGAGCAACACCAATAAAAAAGGAAGATTTGGAAGTCAAAGGCACACACAAACACATATCCCTATTCAATAGCACAATGAGCCTAAAATTGTGTTTAATCAAGGAAAGGTAAAATTTAAGGTCATGTTTCAGTAGGGTACTCTGTTAGCAACTGTAGTTTAGTGTGGACATAAAAGAATATATATATTTTTAAATATTTTGTATGTCTGATCTTCCTCTTCATAATTTTCACATTTATGAACATCAGGGTAAAAACAGATGTCATCTGATGTCACATTTTTGCCCTCATAAATTTTATTATGGCGACAAAATGGTAAGCTATTTGATGTCTCTAGATTCAGACAGGTCATATCAGGGGCAAATCAATGGTAGTATACATTATGCCACTTTACTACAAAGGTAGTATACATTATGTCACTTTATTGCAGTGGATATCTTTTAGCTCTGTGGAGAGAGAGTGTGGGCAGCACAACACATCACAGGACAACTGATCTGCTTCATTTGGCAATGCTCTGATCAGTCTAAATTAATTTAAGTCATCAGGGCCTGATAATAGTCATCCCAGACTATTGAAGGACCTGGCAAAGGCGACCTCTGAAATTTTGGCAATAATATTTATGAAGCTGTGGGAGACAGGCAAGGTACCAGGGACTGGAAAATGGGCAACATAGTGCCACTCTTTAAAAAAGACATAAAGGACCAATCAATCAGAAAATTATAAACTTCTTAGTATAACCTCAATACCTGGGACGTTACTCAAACATATCATAAGGAAGTTCATTTGCAAGCATCTAGGGGAGGAAAAGCTGATCATGAGCTGCCAGAATACATTGAATTTTATTAGTAGATGTTAACAGTTATGAACCCAAAAAGGTGACAAAGCCAGTAGGGAAATAGATTGCCCAAGCGAGGGAATAACATCAGAGGGACTGGGGTGAGGAGGGGAATGCAACTAGGTTACAGAAAATACAGTGTTAGCCAACTAAGCTGCTATACTTGATTTTGGCCTACTACTCACAAATCACAGCAAACAATCTTGATCTCTATAACAGGGGGCCTTCTCGGGGCCAGTTCAACTGTGGCCTGGCCACCTGTTTCTGGGCTAACCTCCCGCCTTCTCCCCCACTACACCTTGTTGGAATTAATTAATAGATGTTAATAAGCGGGAGGCTGCCCATTTCCTGCCCAGATGCCAGGGGGCGCTATCTGCGGCTCCATTTTTCCCCTACACTGCAGCCCAAGCCTCACAGATGGCACCTAGATGTTATCATCATCACTGGCCCCACACTGGGCCCCAGAATCCTCCTAATTGAGCCCCACCTGGATTCCTCTCCTCAGGCGGTCCCATCCACCTTCTTACTAGGCAGCATAGCTCCCTGAACTGCTTCCCCTTTGGGTGGTCCCCCCCTGAGTAGCCCGAGGCTACCACCAGGCTCCAAAACTAGCTACACCTGGTGGTGCCAATTAGCAATTACCACTCTGACAAGCCCCAGTTAAATACTGGTGCAATAAAGGCAAGCTGGATAAGCTGAAATGCACTAGTGTAATTTACCTTACATTTAAAATGCATAAAGCAAGGTTTAATTAAGGTGACTACTGCATTAAAAAGCATTCTAAAGTGGTCCATGTGTATTAAGTGATAGTTTTAGAACACTTTAAACTGTGAAAATCATCATGTGTATAGGCATCTGCTTCAGTAGTCTGAAACCAACCCAAGTTATTTGACCAAATAGCATTGTGCTTGCCTGACTTGAGGAGGAGGGCCTTGAAGGAGACTGCTTGGTTCCCAGGACTTTGTGGGGCCATGATGAGTGGGTGTTGTCAAGTAGGGTTTGGTCACAGGTGGTTGTTAGAAAGATAGCTTTCATTCAGCAAACAGTGCAAGGGAGCTCATTGATAAAGTGCCAACAAAAGGAAAAAAGAGAAGACAGTAGAGTAATGGCTGTGTACCATAGTGGCCAATCACACAAGGTGTGGAGGGAGGGGGGTCAGGAACAATTCAGTGTGGGATGTTTGGACTGAGCAGACTCATGGTACAGACAGAGTCATGTACACACATAACACTGCCCGTTCACAGTGTACTGGTTTAAGATAGGACTTGATTTTCCAGTTACAGTTTTGAATCATTGCAGGCACTTTTAAATCAGTTTAAAAGGCTTGCATTCTGTGTTTTTCGAGTTTAACTTCATTTAAATTACTCTAAATGATGTGGCCAGAAGGCCTTTCTTGGTAGGTGCTGCTATTGACATTCTGGGTTTGGTATATTCTAAGTATGCTCAGCTGATTAGACCAGTGGTTCTCAATTTTTTTTATAGCTGGGGCTTCCCTTCATAATTTTTTTGAATTTGTCAGCATTCCAGTTTAGACCCACTGTTGTGTTGCTGTAGCTTATGTCATCATTTCTAAACCAAGGTGCTATTAGAACCAATATAAGGTTTTAATGGAATCCAGGAACATAGCAGTTCAGGCTAGAGCATTTCTGACTGTGATGAAACAGCTTTAGTACTCTGTCACTTTAAGGGCTGGAGCAGGCAGCCGCCAGGTGCCTGATTACAGTGGCCATTTTCAAACATAGGCCAGAAAGGCAGCAGTCCGAGTTGAACAGCTAAGGAGGCAACATTAGTCTGAGTTCTTCTGAAGGCCTTTCTTGGTAGGTGCTGCTATTGACATTCTGGGTTTGGTATATTCTAAGTATGCTCAGCTGATTAGACCAGTGGTTCTCAATTTTTTTTATAGCTGGGGCTCCCCTTCATAATTTTTTTGAATTTGTCAGCATTCCAGTTTAGACCCACTGTTGTGTTGCTGTAGCTTATGTCATCATTTCTAAACCAAGGTGTTATTAGAACCAATATAAGGTTTTAATGGAATCCAGGAACATAGCAGTTCAGGCTAGAGCATTTCTGACTGTGATGAAACAGCTTTAGTACTCTGTCACTTTAAGGGCTGGAGCAGGCAGCCGCCAGGTGCCTGATTACAGTGGCCATTTTCAAACATAGGCCAGAAAGGCAGCAGTCCGAGTTGAACAGCCAAGGAGGCAATATTAGTCTGAGTTCTTCCTGGAATACCTGAAGGTAAGGGTAGGAGCTATGGGGAACACGTGGAGACTCTTGGTCCTGGGCATGACTTGAAACTGAGCCCTGCTGGGGAAGGGTGGCTTGGTGGAGCTACCTGTGGCAGGGGTGACCCGGACACCTCCTAATCTCAGCTCCTACATCCCTCGGGGGTTCAATTTGCACCAAGGGAGCCCTGGCTCATGGGAGTCCTGAGGCAGATACCCAGGCTGGGGGAGGGACCTGGAGCAGCGCCCAGGTTCTTGTGAGTCTTGTGGTTGCAGAGGCCCTGAGAAGGGTCTAGGCATGGCTGTGATCACCTGAGCCTTACAGGGTGCAATACTCCAGGGTAGGGGGCCAGGCAGGGCTACAACCATCAGTGTCCGATGGGGTGGCAGACCCCAGCGGAGTCCCAGTGAGGAGCAGTGTGTGGAGCCCCAGTGAGGGGGAAGTGTGGGGGGTTTAATACCCTAGGGCCAGGCAGAGCTGTGGCCACCTGAACCCCAAGGGTTGGATGACCCAGAAGAGCCCAAGTGAGGGGGCACTGTGGGGATGTAAGACCCAAGGGTTAGGAACGGCTGCAGCCACCTGAGTCCCAAGGGGTGGATGACCCCAGTATAGCCCCAGTAAGGGGGCTGAGGGCTTGGAGCCCATTATGTGTTTGTTTGTGTGTATGTGTTTGGGTGTATAAATACCCAGTGCAAACCACTGGTGGGGACTTCTGCGAGACATTGGGCACATAAAGGGTGGTTGGGGCATGTAAACAGTTCCCCATTACAACTGGGGTATTTGAAAGGCAGCCTTCCACCTATTTAACATCTTAATTATTTAACAAGGCTCGGCAGGTGAGCAAGGTAGGCGGTTTGAGCCAAGATGGGGGTGGGCTGCAGCCTGGAAGTCGCCCTCATCACACTGATGTGCAAAGAAGCAGAAATACAGGCTAGCAGGGAGGGATTCCAATGCTGGATTTAGTTGCCTAAAGTTAGCAGGGTAGATATTTATATGCCAACATCCTGTTTTGGACAGGGCCGACAGAGAGTAATGTGACTTCCTCAGGGTCATTTTGGCATTTTATCACGGAGTTGTGGAGGGATCAGTCAATGATATAGCAAGGAAACTCCAGCCCAGATATGACAAATGATTTGGTCATGTTTTCCCTAGTTCTCCTGACTTCTGTGCCAGACTGAGTCAGCTGGACATGGGAACTTAACCGTGCAGGGGAACAACACTGAGCCATTAATAGCCCAAGGGTTTGCATTCCCACGTAGCGGGGTTATCTGGTGGACGGGTGGAAAGGAGAGGATAGAGGGGATGAGAGGGAGAGAGAGTGGGATGTGTATGAGGATAGATGGATTTCCCACGGTTCATCAGAAATCTTGAAGACAACTCATACGACTTCGCTGTGGGTTTAAAATTCCAGATCCTTTTCTTCTTGGGACAGCACTGAGAGTTGGACTGTGTCATAATCCCAGTATCCCTAGCCACAGGTCAGACTGTTATGGGGTGGGTGGGACTGGGAGCATGAGTTGCTGTTCAGGGGAGAGGGGTGGGATATGACTTGGACTCCCCTGGGGCTGGTGTCCAGGACAGGGGATCCCCAGTGTGAAGCCAGAGGAGTGGCTGGTTGGGTTAAGTTCCTCCCGGACTGTTGGACTGCTGCACTCTCCCAGACAGACACAGTAGTGGGTGCAGTTGAGGCTGGGCCAGGACTCCTGGGCTCTGCTCCAGCCCTGGATGTTCTGGCCCATGGTAAGTCAAATTTAGCTGGTATTTTAGCTCCTAGGGGGTTGAAAGTACAGTTGGTAAGAGCCCTGGGAGCTGGATGGAGCAGAGGAAACACTGGGCTCTGTTGCTTCTGCAGTTCTATGTGCAGATGGCTGTGGGCTCTTCCCCCATCTCTGCCTGGGTGCAAGGGTGGGGTGTGTGGGTGTGGAGCAATCTCTGCCCTGAAGATGCCCCGGGTCTGGTGTTAGTAGATGCCCCCAGGGTGAAGGCCAAGCAGACCTGTGTCCATGTAGAGGCTTATCCTGGTGCTGGGCTCTGGGCTTCTAGCATGGGGAGCTGCCACCCCCTGCATCAGAGGAATGAGGCTGATGGTGCAGCTGGTGATATTTCAGCCAAGGATTGCCAGTAGATTTCAGTCTGTGCCTCACATGGGACACCAGCCATATCCTCTCTCCCCTTGTTCTCAGGTGCAAATGCAGCAGGTACTTGGAACTGCCCTGTGAAGGCTAAATCTTCCTTCATTTCATAGATTTGATTGTTTTCTAGGGTCATGGGGACCTTTTAGATCATTGAATCTGACCCCCCAGTTCTGGGCAAGAAAGAGCACTGGGATCAAGTGACCACAGCCAGGTGTTTGTCTAATCTCCTCTTGGACACTTCCAAGGTAGGGGAAAGCACCAGCTCCCTAGGAAGTCCATTCCATATTTTGGCAATCCTCACCGTAAAGAATTTCTTCCCGATGTCTGATCTAAATCTACTCTCCTTCAGTTTGTGGCTGTTATTTCTAGTAACCCCGAGGGGTGCCCTGGTAAACAGTGTCCCCGACTCCCTGCTGACCCCCACTGGTGAGTTTGTAGACAGCCACAAGATCACCTCTCAGCCTTCTCTTGTGGAGGCTGAAGAGATTCAGGTCCCTCAATCTGTCTTCATAGGATCTTACCTGCAGGCCTTCAACCATACGAGTGGCCCTCCTCTGAACCCTTTACAGGTTATCCCCATCCCTTAATTGAACTTCATGAAAATGATAAAGTATAGGTGTGTGTTTGTGTGTGATTTTTTTGGATCTCCTCTGCCAAAGAAGTGATTGACCCCCTGCCAAATTTGTTCTTCCAGAGACAGGTTGGAACAAGGCAGGGTAAAGTTGAACCTTATGAACAAACTGCATCAGTGGTGAAAAAGGGGTTTTAAATAACATCTGCTTGCATGTGATGCTAT
>NW_005843277.1:16723-21488 GCF_000455745.1 Alligator sinensis | reverse complement strand
CAGCCCTTGGCAGTGTGAAGGGCTCCAGCTGAAGGCAGATGAGGCCATGTGAGTGTCCAGCAGCTGGAATGCTTCCTTTATAAATGGCTTGACCCTTGCACTTGGAAATGGTTCAGATGTTACATCCCTCTTTGTCCTTCTGGTTAGAGCAACATGTCCAGGCCACACTGAGTAAGGAAGGGGCAGGCCAGAGGCAGCAGCCCAGGAAGGGTCAATGAGGAATGTAATGATCTCCCCCAGCTGGGATCAGCTTCATTTAAAACAGCTGCTCCTATAAGAAGCCAGAGGGGCTGGAGAGGCACTTGCCATCAGACGATGGAGCCTCTGGGCAAAGGGGATGATCTAGTTGGTGACCTAAGAATTGAAGGAAAGCTGGGAGACAGTGGCCACAAGCTCAGCATTTTTACTATGCATCTTAAAGCTGGCAAGTCAGTCAACAATGCAGAAGTCCTCAACTGCAGGAAAGCTGACGTTGATAAGCTCAGGAGGCTTGTTGTTTAGGCCATGACTTGTCAGGGAGAGGAGTCCAAGAGGGAGCGAACAAGAAAAGCCAAGGCTGCAAATGAACTCCATCTGACTACACATATCAAGGACAATAAAAAATCCTTTTTCAGATTTGTGGGAGTTGGAAGAAAAGCAAGGGTAACATTGGGCCCCTGCTAAACCAAGTGGGACAACTGATAACTGACACCAAGGAAAAAGCCAACCTGCTTAATGGGTACTTTGCCTTGGTTTTCCATCAGACCAAAGGGGCTGCTCTGCCTACCATGATGCAGGAGGGCCAGGGTGACGTTTAATTTATACCCAGCATCACTGAACACCTTGAGAGGCTGGACACCAAGTCAGCTGGTCCTGACAGATTGCACCCCCAAGGACTTAAGGAGCTGGCAGGCATCATAGCCCAGCCACTGGCAAAGATATTTGAAGATTTGTGATGTTCGGGTGAAGTACCTGAAGGCTGATGTACTGCCCATCTTTAAGAAAGAGAGGAAAGTAGATCTGGGGAACTACAGGCAAGTCCTCTTGACCTCAATCACTGAAAAAATTCTGGGAACCAATATCAAAGAGACCATTGTTGACAAGCTGCCTGATGGCAACATGCTGAGGGACAGCCAGCATGGGTTTGTTGTGTGTAGGTCTTGCCTGAGCAATCTCATCTCCTTCTATGACCAGGTTACACATCACCTGGAGAAGGGAGAAGTGATTGACCTCATATATCTGGACTTTAAAAAAGCCTTTGATCTGGTGTCCCATGATCTTCTTATGGAAAAAATTGCCAACTGTGTCGTCAGCTACATCACAGTTCAATGGCTGGGGAATTGGCTCTAAGGCCAGACCCAGAGTGGTAGTCAATGGAAGTGGATCATTATGGTGCTCCTTGACCAGTGGTGTCCTCCAAGGCTCCATCCTTGGATTGGGTCTCTTTAACATCTTGATCAATGATGTGGACACTGGTGTCAGAAGTGCACTGGCCAAGTTTGCTAATGACACTAAAAATTGGGGTACAGGGTCCACATCTGAGGATAGGCTGGTGATCCAGGCTGACTTGGATAGGCTTAAAAAGTGGGCAGAGATAAACCTGATGACGTTCAATACCAAAAATTGCAAGGTACTCCACCTCGGGGGTGTGGGGGGGAACCTGCCGCACACTTATAGGTTTGGCAGTGCTACCCTCACTTGGGGGTTATGATTGACCACAAGATGAACATGAGCCACCAATGCGATGTCACAGCTGGCAAAGCAAACAAAACTCTGCCTTGCATCCATAGTTGCTTCTCAAATAAATCTCAGGATATTATCCTCCCGCTGTACTCGGCCTTGGTGAGGCCACAGCTGGAGTACTGCATCCAGTTCTGGGCTCCACAATTCAAGAAGGATGTGGAAAACCTTGACAGTCCAGAGCAGAGCCACATGCATGATCAGAGGGCAGGAGTCTCGACTTTATGAAGAGAGGCTGAGAGCCATGGGACTCTTCAGCCTGGAAAAGTACAGGCCCAGGGGTGTCCTGGTGGCAGCATACAAGTATGTCAGGGGTGTGCATCAGGATCTGGGGGAACGTCTCTTCCCCAGAGCACCCCAAGGGATGACAAGGACCAACAGTCGCAGATTCCTCCAAGACCATTTTAGGTTGGACATAAGGAAAAATTTTGTTACTGTCCGAGCCCCCAATACCTGGAATAGGCTCCTTCTAGAGGTGGTGCAGGTGCCTACTCTGGACTCTTCTAAGAAACGTTTGGACACTTATTTTGCTGGGATCCTTTGACCCCAGTTGACTTCCTGCCCCTGGGGAGGGGGGGGCTGGACTTGATGATCTTTCAAGGTCCCTTCCAGCCCTAATGTCTATGAAATCCACAGCCTCTCCTGGGATAAGTTCCAGTGCTGAACCACACTCCAGGTGAGAGCATTACCTTTATCTCCAACCCTCTCTTTCCTGTCTTGCAGTTTAGGGCCATTGCTCCTTATGCTACCTCCCCACCCCCCCGTGCCTACAAGGAACAGTCTGTCTCCATCCTCCATATAAGCACCCTGCAGGTGTTTGAAGGCTGCTATCAAATCCCCTTCAGTCACTTCCATTCCAGACTAAAGATCCTAATTCTTCCATTGTTTCTGTGTGGGTCCTGTTTCCTGGACTTCTTTACTTTTTTTGTTCTCCCCACTGGACCCTTTCAAATGTGAATTTGGCATCCTTCTTGGATGGCGTGTGGGGCCCAAAGTTGCACACAGTGATCCAGGCATGGCCTCACCAGTGCACAATAGTGTGAGAGAAGACCTGTCCTTGAAGTTCTGATCTCTCACCCATGAAAAAAGGTGAATGGGCTAGTGCTTTCCTTTTGTCCCAGTGGGGGCTGGAGTTTGGGGCTCTAAGCAGCCATCCCATAACAAGGCTTCTCAAAGACTTGGGCCTATTTGCCTCTTCCACTGCCGCTCTCTGAGCCATGCACACAGAGCTCCGGGATGAAGGAGGGACCTGGGTACCTAGGAACCAAAATCCCCTTGGGTTGTACTGGAACTGGGGTTCTTGGGTCACCCGAGACCTTAGGAGGAAAGGACCCAAAGTTGTCTCCACTGGTTGAGTGCTCACTGGGGTGACAAAGGGCCTCAGTGCTGCCTGGAGACCCAGAGGCTTTCACTGAGGTTTTTGACTTGCTCTAGATGCATTTTTGTCTCGCTGGCACAGTAATACACGGCTGTGTCTTCTGTCTTCAGGCTGTTCTGCTGCAGATAGGCCGTGCTGATGGAGGTGTCCATGGTGATGGTGAATCGCCCTTTGAAAGCCTCGGCATAGCCTGTACCATTGGTATTGATCCATCCTATGTACTCAAGCCCTTTCCCAGGGGCCTGATGCACCCAACGCATGCTATAGCTGGTGAATGTGTAGCCAGAGGCTCTACATGTCGACTTCACCGACTCCCCAGGCTTCTTCACTTCTGCGCCAGACTGGGTCAGCTGGACCTGGGAGCTGACTCCTGCTGAGAGAGGACAATGGAGGGAATAACGTCTTATTAATTTCTGCCTTTTTTACAATTCCTTTACTAGTTGTATCCATGTCTATCCTTTTTGTTCCTTCCTAGAAGTGTCTAAACTCCTTTTATTTTCAACCCTTTTATCCACAGACACCCTGTATGGGGTGACGGATGCTTTCCCACTATTCTTCTCCCAGCAAATCAAAGTGCACAGAGTCCGAGCCTAAGATGCACATATTTCCTATTGAAATTTCCCAGTCGATTCTCACTTACGCTGATGACAGTGAAATACTGGAGACCCTTGGGTGGTAATTGTATCCCAGACTTCCTGCATCCTAGGCTGATCCCAGGTCCTGACACCTTCTCTCCTCCCCCCGGGCCCTGTCCTCACTGGGTGTCTGTGCATCTCCTGCACTCACCTGAGCAAGCTGCCAGGAAGAGAAGCACACCAAGACCTGCCATGTCAGGTCCCCTCAATGACCCTGTGGGCTGTACAGATGCTGAGTTTCTTCTGCCACGGGCTGGTTTTCAGTGGGGCTTGGCTGCTGTTTATCAGCAGGTTCCCTGCCTCATTTGCATGTGGCCACTGCTTACTCAGTTATATCTATCCCAGCCCACCACCCCGAAATCAGGCCAGAGGGACGCTGGTTCAGCGTTGTGCAGATGGTAGCCCTGAGGTGTGCTGACCTCAGTGGGACCAGAGTTTGTGCTCAAAATGTAACTGGGCCCAGGTGACATTTGGGTGTCTTACACTGCCCCTGACAGGAAAAGACCCTGGATTTCAAGTACAGATGTGATTACATGATATCTGGTAATTAGTGAACTGGAGCCAATGGAGGATTTCTATCATAGTCTCCTTCCTGTTCCCCTTTTGCCAGTTTTATTTCCCCCTTTCTTTCTTTTAAACATGGTACCCTCACCTGTGTTTTCATACTTCTAGGCTGTGAGTGCAGTTGGAAGTGCAACAACCCACGACCATGAGTCCTCTGCCCTGGGGACACGTGACTTTCTGGGATTTCGGAGGTTTCTAATGGGAGCTGAATGCAGTTCCCACTCAGTGAAGAGGAGATGTGGAAGCTGAGGGCCTCACCTGGGATATTTCAGCCTCACTGGTCTGAAGAGAATAAAACCTTCCCTGTATTAACTTACAGTATTTCACAAAGTATTACCATGGCCTTTTATTGCCACCATCTGGCTACATCCTCTGTTGAAAGCACAAAGTCTTGGCACACTGGTAATTTCAATGTTTAAACCATTAACTCTGAAAGAGTTATTTCCTCACTGCCAACAGATGCCAATCA
>NW_005843277.1:12918-16511 GCF_000455745.1 Alligator sinensis | reverse complement strand
TCCCCAGGAGACCTGACTTCTTACCACATGGGTTTGTGAACTTCTCTAATGGTGGTTCTTCTTGTAGTGCCGTACTAAGGACACAGCATGGCTGTATCACCCCCAATTAGGCTGCTCAGCTGCACTGTGCTGATGGAGATGTCCATGGAAGGTGAGTTCGCTCTGAAAGGCCTGGGCTTAGCCAGTACTGGCAGTGCCTGTATGGATGTATCCTAGCCGTTCCAGTTTTCCCAGGGGGCTGATATACCGAGCGCATGTAGTTGCTGTGGCAGAATACCATCTCTGTCTCTCCCCAAGCCCTGCTATCTGACAATTTGGTTCCATTAGTCACTGTAGAGGGCAGACACCTCTGGCTCCGTAGGCTTCAGGTAACCCTGAGTTGTAACCTGAGCTGGGTGCATTCCTGTGGGAGGTGGAAACCTGCTCCCTCTGCCTACATGACTGGCCTCACACAACCGGGTCGGGGCTTCAACTCCCTAATGTTGTAAGCACTGTCATCATGACTAGGAGGGGGCGAGAGACCCTGCCAGTCTACCTGGCAACCAGTGATGCATTTCAAATTGGTGGGCTGTAGCCAACAGTTTCTGGCCTTCATTGGATCAGGTAAATGAGGTCATAAGGTCTATATCGGTTAAGGACCGCCCAGGAGGAGGGAGAGCTGCTATGATGAGAGCTCTCAGAGAAGCTGGACCATATGAAACTCGCTCTTTCTTTTGAAACTCATGGTCAATGAACTGCCTGCCTCCAGAGGAAATCTCCACCTGCCTCTGCATGATACTTGTGAGTAAACTACTTGATCTCTAACTAGATATATAGTTTTTAGTAACTCGGATGTGTAATCAAAGGCTACCATGCCACTTTTTGGTTTAAGGTATTTCTCTGATATTGCTCTATCCTGTATCCTTTATTGGAACCAATAAAGTTATCCATTGTATCTAATATGGGAGACTTATTGGGAGAGGCCCTAGATTATTCCTTGTGGTCCCCTTGGTTTGGCTGACTAAGGTAGATCTCTATTTGTGCTTTAGACTGAGGGAAGCACCCCAAGTTCTTGTAGTGGTTCAAGTACCCACAAAGACTACTAGGCCTGTGTTTTCCAGAGGGCACAGATCCAAGATCAGTCCAGACTCTGGATGCTGGCAGTGTTACCCCCAGGCTTCCAGGGGTGCTCCAGAAAAGGGGTCAGCCAGAAGTGAGGCACCCCCAGGGAGAAACTCAGAGCCTGGAAGGTGGTTGGGTGCAGTGACGTGGGTGGCTCAATACAGGAGCAACACCTACTGGCCCACAACTGTTGCTGCTAAATGTGTAGCCAGAGGTTTTACGTGTCACCTTCACCCACTCCCCAGGCTTCCTGATTCCTGCTCCAGTCTGGGTTAGCTGGACTTGGGTGTGGAAACCTGCAGGTAAGAAAATGTAAGGGGTAACAATCCTGTTTCAGGTCCTCCTTTTTCTTCTTGTATTCATGCCTTTGGCTCTGGTTATGCCCCCTTGCAGGTCTAAACTGCTGTTGGCACTGTAGCAAGCTTACCTTTCAGAGCTTGGGTTGAATCCCAGGCTTGAGGTCCTGTTGTTTTGATTGGTGGAGCCCATCCACCAATCAGGAGGCAGCAATAGAAATAATATCACGCCTCTTTCCTGAGGGGAGGAGAAGAAGAGCTCTCCTGGACCTGATTGAAGACTGCAAACTGTCAAGTCTGGAAGACTTCAGAATGGAGCCCTGGAGCTTATAAAAAGAGCTGTGTACCCAGCAGGAGGGGCGCTTTTGTCGGGAACAGAGAAGACAGAAGAGTGGGGCTTAGAAGAGCTTCAGAGAGCTGTGAAGCAGTAGCCCAGAAAGAGCCCCTGAAGACATCTATCAGTAGGGAGCATGGCATGGATTCAGCGGTTAGGCTTTCAGTGAGCAGCATGGTGTCCAGACCCTGGGAGCTGCGTGGGGCGGCTCAGGTCTGCAACCTCTGGCATGCAGCCAGAGACACGGTGCACAGGGCAGTGCATGTTGCAGGATCTTTGGAGCTCCTGGGGCGGCTCAGGTCCTCAACCCCCAGAACAAGGTTGGGAGCTCGGTGCAGGAGGCGCTGCATGGAGGGTGAGACACCCGGGGAGCCACTTGAGGTGTCTCGGATCTATAGCTGCTGACACAGGGCAGCAGCTCAGTGCAGATGACACTGCCCAGAGGGTCCTGGAACAGACTGAGCCCCGGTGCTGCACAAGGCTGTTCAGGCCTCCAACCCCTAGCACAAAATGAACTGCCCACTACATGCAGCGGTGCATGCGGCCCAAAGCCAGGATGGTGGCAGCAGTCAGGTGGCAGGAAAACCCGGCGGGGAACAGAGCTTGACTTGGAGAACAAGAGAGAGCCCTCCGGGATTGTGGAGGAGTAAGTTGCCCTGGAGGGAGGGTCCCCACAGGGTAGGGCCCCCCCAAGGGTTATGAAGGGGCACCACATGGGCCGCTCCTGGGTGATAGTCAGGGAGCTTAGGAGTCTTTGGGGTCTTCCTCTCCTTTTTCTTCCCCCCACCTCCTTTCCTGTAGTGGTACCTTGGGAGTGGGGCCCCTGCCCTAGAGGGCACCCAGGTAGTCTAAGACCTGCTGATTATATTTGTGGACTGTGCCTTACAGTTTACATAAACCGTTTTGAAGTAATAGTTTATATATGAATAGTTGCTCATTCAATTTCCTTTGGTCTGGTTTGTTCTACTGTTCATCTCTATTTTGAATGATAACTCTGTGTGTGTGTGTGCGTGTGTGTGTGTGTGTGTGTGTATATTAGGGCTTATTTTTTTGGAAATTTGTACATAGCTTATATATATATATATATGTCCTTACCCTTTAATGGTTTTCTTGTAATAATATATCTGTATATAGTTAAGTAATTGATTGACTGAACCTGACTTTATAGGGAATGGGGGCAGCCACTGGGCTGTTGTGTCCCTCCACAGCACACTGCCCTGCCAGTAATTCCCTCAATTAGAGAGGGAGGTAGTAACCCGTGGACACCTGGGCTACAGCACTTATGCTTAGATGGGCATCTCATTCCTGGGAAAGACAGAAGTTCCCTTGTGCCCATTTCTTGGATGGGAAACTGAGGCGTGGAGTGCAGGAAAACATGCTTCTCACTGAAACCGAGGAAAAGTTGACCCTCCACAGCACACTGCCCTGCCAATAATTCCCTCAATTGGAGAGGGAGGTAGAAACCTGTGTACAGTACTAATGCTTAGATGGGCATCGCATTCTTGGACAGGACAGAAGTTCCCTTGTGCCCATTTCTTGGATGGGAAATTGAGGCATGGAGTGCAGTAAAACCTGCTTCTCACTGAAACGGAGGAAAAGTTGACCAGTAAGTCCATTAAACAGACCCCAGAGCCCCCCGCTACCCGAGCCTGAACCCTTCACCATGAGACCGTACCTGTCTCTCCCTGCTGTTCTCACCCAGTGTCTGTGAGCTTCCTGTAGTTACTTAAACAAACTGCCAAGAGGAGCAGAAACCACAAGTCTGTCCTGTCCATGATGCTAAGCACCCTGGAGGGCTGCCCAGACTCTGAGCTTCTTATTTCATAGACGTTAGGGCTGGAAGGCACCTCAAAAGATCATCA
>NW_005843277.1:8244-12780 GCF_000455745.1 Alligator sinensis | reverse complement strand
TATTCCAGGTCTTGGGGGCTTGGACAGTAAAGAAAATTTTCCTTATGTCCAGCCTAAAATGGTCTTGGAGGAATTTGTGACTGTTGGTCCTTGTCATCCCTTGGGGTGCTCTGGGGAAGAGACGTTCCCCCAGATCCTGATGCACACCCCGGACATACTTATATGCTGCCACCAGGACACCCCTGGGCCTGTGCTTTTCCAGGCTGAAGAGTCCTGTGGCTCTCACCCTCCCTTCATAAGGCCTATTCTCTTGCCCTCTGATCATGCATGTGGCTCTGCTCTGGACTGTCAAGGTTTTCCACATCCTTCTTGAATTGTGGAGCCCAGAACTGGATGCAGTACTCCAGCTGTGGCCTCACCAAGGCAGAGTACAGTGGGAGGATAACATTCTGAGACTTACTTGAGAAGCATCTATGGATGCAAGCCGGAGACTCCAGTTGTCCTTCCTTGGTGCCAATGTCAATTTGCAGGGGGGTATAGCTGTCCCTGACGGAAAGCTACATCCCCATCCCTTTTATATGCATGATCATGCCTGTCCAGGGTATAGTCATCTATACCTGTGGCCTAGTCATAGGTGGAGTCCCACCAGGTCTCTGTTATCCCTATGGTGTTGCAGTTATTCTTGTTTAGCAGGAGGACCAGTTCCTCCTGTTTATTCCCCAAGCTCCTGGCATTGGTATACAGGCAGGCAAGTGTCCCATTGAGGGTCCTTGCCTTCCCCACAGATCATTCCAGGGCTAGGGCAGGGGTGGGTTCCCTTCAGTGCCTTAGCCTGCTGGACTTACAAGGGTTTCCCAATGGTCTTGCAGTGACAGTAATCCCCCTAACTCCTGGTGGGCTTAGTTTTAAAGCCCAGTCAAGCAGGTCAGCCAGTCTAGCTGAGAAGAGCCTCCCAGTCCTGTTTGGGGTGGCACATCATAGGGCTGTTATATGGATGAAACACAGAGAAAGAAGAAGCACTGTGAGACCCATGGAAGAACAATGGATGCTCCTGGGTATGTCCTGGAAGTAAAACCAGAAAGCAGTGAACATTTCAGTCCTTGGTTGATCTCCCTCTTTAGGAATCAGCTCTCAGATCAAGCTTCACAAGAGAAGGCTGAGGGGGGACCTGGTGACCGTCTATAAACTCACTAAGGGGGACCAGAAGGGTTTGGGGGAGACCTTGTTTCCCCCAGCGACCCCCAGGATAACAAGGAATAACGGCCACAAGTTGTTGGAGAGTAGGTTTAGATTAGAAATCCATAGGAACTACTTCACAGTCAGGGCTGCTAGGATCTGGAACCAACTTCCAAGGGAAGTGGTGCTGGCTCCTGCCCTGGGGGTCTTTAAAAAGCGGCTCCATGCCTACCTGGCTGGGGTCATTTGATCCCAGTTTCCTTCCTGCCCAGGCAGGGGCTCGGACCTGAAGATCTACAAGGTCCCTTTCGACCCGACTTCTATGATTCTATTCCCTGCTGTTCCACCCTGATGAGTTTGTAGATGGCCACAAGATCACCTCTCAGCCTCCTCTTGTGGATGCTGAAGAGATTTAGGACCCTCAATCGGTCCTTATAAGGTTTTTTTTTTTCTTTTCTTCTGTAGGCCTTTAACCAGATGGGTGGCCCTCTTCTGAACACCTTCCAGGTTATCTACATCTCTCCTGAAGTGTGGTGCCCAAAACTGGACAGAGCACTGAAGCTGCAGCCTGGCTGTCACTGGTAGATGTTGTAAGGCTTTGGTTCTTTTCTGGTCAGTGTCTTGTTCTCTAGCGCTGTCAAGGTGAGACTGCAACCTGGGGCCACCTAGATGGTTTTGGGCGCTGCCCCTACTTTCCTGCCATGTCTTTTGATGTTGATTGATGGGGAAGCAGTTCCCTGTCAGTGGTCCCCGAAAGGGGTCTTGACCCTGGTGTTTCTTTGTGGGGCTCTAAACCTCCACTTTAGCCCACCCTTACCACATCCATGGCCTGGGAAGATGCTGCTCCTTGCAGTCTTCCTTGGAATGATCTCTTCTCATCCACATTAACCCACCTTGACCTGGGTCGGGTCCTTCTGGCCGTCAATTTTTCTTGAATCAATCCCTGGTCTCTGGATCAACTTTTGGGCAAACTAAATCTGCCCTGGCCTGGGGTAAAATCAACTTAGGTTAATTCTTAACTGAAAAAGGTGTTCAGCATCTGCAGACAGGTGCCCAGGATTCTGACTCCCACGATCCCTCTGACTAGGAGCTAATCACTCCTGGTCCCACCATCTAGTGGTACTTGCCACTTCCCCATAGGGCTCCGATGCAGCTGCCGCCTGTTCCTCCCTCTTCACCGGGTTGCCCGTGGGACTTATCCATCGCTCGTTGCTGCTCCCCACTTCAGTACCTGTGTTCTCTGCTATGGTTGAGGTTCTGCTCGGACTGGTAATGGAGAACCACTTCTCCCCATTGCGGCTCTCCAGCGACCCTTAGCTCCCAGAGCCCAGATTCCTTGCTCTGTCAGCCAGGCTTCCCCAGCTGATGCTAGGACTTCCTTCCCTATGCTCAGGGCTGCTGCTGCCTGGCTCCACTGTCTGCGTCTCCTGACCAGTGTGCCATGCCTCTCCCTCTCTCCAGCTGATTCCTCTTTCAGCTGCTCTTTGAGCAGCCTACGCTCCTCTGAGACCCCGCCCCAGGGCTCACCAATTCCTGAAGAGATTCAGGTCCCTCAATCGGTCCTCATAGGGTTTTTCCTGTAGGCCTTTAACCAGATGGTTGGTCCTCCTCTGAACCCTTTCTAGGTTATCTATATCCCTCCTGAAGTGCGGCGCCCAAAACTGGATGCAGTACTCCAGCTGCAGCCTGACCAATGCCACATAGAGGGGAAGTATCACCTCCCTAGACCTGTTTGTGATGCACTTACTTATTCAAGAAAGAGTGTGTTTAGCTTTACTTATTACTTCATCACATTGGCGACTCGTGTTCATTTTGGAGTCAACTGTGACTCCGAGGTCCCTTTCTGCATTTGGGCTTCTTAAAATGGTACCTCCCAGACTATAGGAGTATTGATGATTCTTCCTCCCTAGGTGCAACACATGGCACTTATCTTTGTTAAACTGCATCCTGTTCTGTTCCTAGTGTTGGCAGGACAGAGGTGGAGTGGAACCTTGCCCTGTTTGGCCACAGTGTGCCTTCTGGTGAAAGTTTCTTACAGGGTTGAGCTTGCTTGTGGCCCCTGACAGCTACTTGTGTAACAGGGGCCCATGCTAGAGTTAACATAATAAGCAACTCGGGTACATATGAATGTGTCAGTCAGTGTGTCTGTCCAGGCCATCTCACACTGCCCAGCACACCCTCTCCTAGTGCTGCGGCTGCCCTTGTCATGGGGTATGAAGATACTGTATTGTACAGATGACAGTGGTTCTTCCTCCCCCAGCCTGATTTTTTTCCCACCCCCCCCGCCTTGCAAAGTACCAGTGCTAACCCATCCATGCCTTTCTCTCCCCTTGGAGTGGGTGAAGCTAGCTGGACCATGCCCTATTTCAACCCCTCAACAACCCCCTATAATCTACAGCTGGGCCCCAGATCCATTCTTCTCCTTAAAAGGGCCCTTCACCGTCTGGCAGCAACATCAACCTAAGTCTGAGCTGGAAACATGATGAAGCTAATTCACAGCCTAAACCTAGGGGATCCACAACAGGGGTCTTGATCCACCTCCTGGCTTTGGACAAAGGTCCCCGCAGCCTCCTGCACTGGGTACGTGCTTATTGGGGTGATTGAGAGCCCCAGTGTCAGCAAGAAACAAAGATTCCTGTAGAGTGAGGTTTTTGTATTGCTCTGGATGCATTTTGTCGCACTGTGCGGCGGCCACAGTAATACATGGCCGTGTCATCAACTTTCAGGCTGCTCAGCTGCAGATAGGCCGTGCTGATGGAGGCATCTTTGCTGACAGCGAGTCGACCCTGTAAGGCCTTGGCATAACCGGTGTCCCCGGAAGAAGGGTTAATGTACGCCAACCATTCCAGCCCTTTCCTGGGGGCCTGACGGGCCCAGTTCATGTTATTGCTGGTGAAGGTGTAACCAGAGGCTTTGCACATCACTTGCACTGACTCCCCAGCCCTCTTGATTTCTGCCCTGGACTGGGTCAGCTGGATCTCAGCGCTGACACCTGTGGGGGAAGAACAACCAGTAGCTGCGAGCCACGTCATCTCTGCCTTTTGCTTCTCTCTCCAGACCTAGTCACATTCTTCTGCTGCTCCCTCTTGGGTGCATCTCACCTTCTTGCAGGTATTAATGCTCCCAGGGACACCCCACTCATTTCAAGGAGGAAGATGGTCTCATCCTTGCTTTCTTGAGGGGAAAGTGAGGCACAGAGACCAGGATCTTGAGGGGGTGTGGCTGCCTCTTGCCCAGTGAAGTAGGTGATGTCCAAACCTCCTGGAGAGGATGTAAGATCTGGAACTCCGTTGTCATCATCCCCGGGCTGGCCTGTAACCCCAGCACCCTGTGATTTCCCAGTCAGGCTGCCCCATGTCCCCAGCGTTACCCGAATAAGCAGCCAGGAAGAGAAGCAGCCCAAGACCTGTCATCTTCATT
>NW_005843277.1:5086-7453 GCF_000455745.1 Alligator sinensis | reverse complement strand
TGTGTGCCTTGTTTGCTCCAGCCATGGGCTAGAGAAGTAACACCACTAGAGAAGTAACTCCAGCCATGGGCTAGAGAAGCAACATCTGAGAGGCTTGGGACCTGTGGAGGGGAGGTTGGAGCGGGTGTTAGGCCCTTGCAAGCAGGGCAAGTAATGGGGAGCCTCCCAACTTAGTAAGAACGCTCATGTTTTTCCATCAAGGTGTAGCAAGCGAGCAAAGTGGTTGCCTGAGGAGCAGGGTGTCCAGCGGAGACCTGACCAGGAGGCCACCCTGTTACTCTCACTAACAATGATGACAGTTGGAAAGCAAAGCTCCTGGTTTGGAATTAAAGCTCAAAATTTCTCTACCCCTGCTTGAAGCCCAGAACCTGACACCCTCCCTCTCCCCAGCACTCCCAGACCTGCCATGTTGGCTTCCCTCAAGGCCTGTGTGGGCTGCACAGACACTGGGCTCTTCTCCAGTTGGAGATAAGCGGACACAATGTGCATTAGAGTGTCTGATGCTGGTGTCCTGGCATGGGATATGAGGGCAGTTGTGAGGACATGAACTCTTGGAATGATGAACTGGAACCCTCTCTGTAGGCAAAAGTGTAGTTGAGCCTAGATGTCCAAATTTTCAGCACAGGGATTGATACAGTATATGTCACACAAGGAAAAGGGATTTGCATTTCCAGGTCTCCACTTTGCAAATCCCAGTCTTCAGTGACTGGAGATGGTGAGCTCCTCAGTGTTGTTCCTTGTTTCTGTGAAAAGTCAATCTGTTTTAAATGTGGAAATGTGCTGCCACCCTATGGCTGTGCATGTCTGTTTTTTTTTTTTTTTTTTTTTTTTCATTCTAGAGGAGGGGTGGGAAGAAAGAGAGAAACAGGTGAACTTAGAAAAATCACCCTGTCTTATTTATTGATTTATTTTAAGGACACTTGTCTTATTGTGTTTCAGGGATTTCAACATTAAACCATCGATCTGTTCATCTGCCATCTCCATATGCCTGTATCTCCTGATTTGTGCCTCTCTCTATCCTACTACAGTGTCTTCAGTCCCCTTCTGTTTTCCAGTTAAAATTCCAGATGCAATCCCCTTAGCAAATCAAATCCAGGTGCTTCCTCAGTGCCTGGGGGGTGGGGCGCTCAGACTCTCATCATACGGTCTGTTTTCCTGACCTCTGATCATGCACATGGCTCTCCTCTGCACTCTCTCAAGCTTCTCCACATTGTTTTTGAATTGTGGAGCCCAAAATTGGATGCAGTACTGCATCTGCAGCCTCACCAAGGCTAAGTACAACAGGAGGATAACATCCTGGGATTTGCTTGAGAAGCATCTATGGATGCAAGCCAGCGTTTTGCTCACTTTACTAGCCACAGCTTCACATTGAAGGCTCATGTTCATCTTGTGGTCAGTCATGACCCCCAAGTCCTTTTCATCTGTAGGTCACATTTTGCTTCCAAGTTGGAGGCTGAGCTCCCTGCTCTACGCTTATCTCTGCCTGTGCGGGTCTGCTGAGTGCCTGTTCTGTGGTGCCTGTGTGTGCTGCCTGCAAGGATCCTGTGTGCCCATCTACATCCCAGCATGTGGATGTGCACTTTTATGGTGTGTGGGATAGGAGAAGGGCTGAGGCTGTGTCAGGGATACACCTTGCTGAGCTCTGGTCACTCCCATGCAGCCTGTAGCCCTTCTTCCTGCAGCAATGAAGGCTGCAGGGATCACACGGTATTCATATATCGCTACCCTTTACTCCCCAGAAATGTTTTATAATAACTCTGTAATGGGAAGACTTTTGTGTAAGACTGTCTACAATATCAGATCATTACAATTCCTGTGCACCAAGGACAAGCAGTACAGTACAACTCTCAAATGCAAGACCAAGATGCATTTCTGCCCCCAGGGGAGGGGGCACTGCTATTTTCACAAGAAAAGGAAGAAGGATTCAGTGCCTTCTTTGCTTGTGAACTTCCTTTATTATTAACTTTTGATCTAGAAGTTGGTGGATCTGCTCCTGTCCTCCTCACTAGGCCTCAAAGGACTGGGAGTGGACACTGGCAGCAACATCCATTAATTCCTGTAGAGATTAGAAACAAGGAGTGTATCACCCTGCTTGCTCAAAAGCCTGTGGAGAGGAGACAGAGGAAGTCTAAAGGTTTTGGTGTTGGAAGGAACCTGCCTGCTCCTGTCCCTGTGACCTTGAGATCCACAGAAGTACAGAAGCAGCACAAAGGAGCTGAAAGAAAATATGCTTCTTTATTGAAAGGTAAGAGTTTAAATTTATCTGAATTCAGTATATTAAATTATATTTTAGCTGCATTAGTATTTTTTTCATAACCTATGTAGTTCATAATTGAATTCCTACTAATCTGATGTTATGTGACAAAT
>NW_005843277.1:0-3819 GCF_000455745.1 Alligator sinensis | reverse complement strand
CAACCAGTTTTTGTTTTTTACAGAAGCATTGAAACAGGAGAGAGCAGGCATACTGCAGTGTATATCAGTAGCAAAATATGTGAAGTCCTACAGAAGATTGAGGGTGGTAAAGTATTCGCTTTGCTGACTGATAATGCAAGTAATATGAAAGCAGCATAGGAGATCATAATGGATAAATAGCCACATATTACTGCAATAGGATGTGCATCCCATGGGCTAAACTTGCTCCTTAATGACATCATAAAGTTGGACACTATACAAAAGATCTATAGAAGAGCAAAGGAAGTTATAAAACATGTAAAAGCTACTCGTATTGTAGCTGTGGCCTTTACAAAGAAGCAGGAAGAAAAGAATAGAAAGAATCAAATAGTGACACTCAAACTCTGTAGTAAAACGAGATGAGGTGGAGTGGTGATCTCATTTGAAAGTTTACTAAAAAACAAAGAAGCTCTTCAAGAAACAGTAATAACTGAGGATCTTAACACTGTACTTGATGAGGATGTCTTCTGGGTTCAGCTGCAGAACTCCCTGAAGATTCAAAAGCCAATTTCTGCAACAATCACTGCATCTGAATCAGACAGTGCATTTTTGTCAGACATTCCTTACCAAATGGCCCAGATAAAATCAACTGTTTTTGAGAGTCTAAGTGTATCTATGCTTACAAGTACCGAAGAAAGAAAAGTGAAAGATTTTATTAACAGATGGGAAGAACAGACAGGAAGATGCCATCAGCGGTGTCAGTAGCGAGGCGGGGAAGGCGGGGGCTGGTAAGTGGCAACCACCCATAGGTATCAGCTGCAATTCTCTCAGGGGGTGCACTGCCAATCTCAGGGGGTGCATGTGCACCTGTGTGTGCCTCTTATATGTTAGTAATGGCCCCCAGGCCCGGTCCTTGGTATGGAGGCAGTGGTAAAAAGAGGGAAGGCCTGGGTATGAAGTGATGGAAGTGGCAGGAGTCTGGGGGTTTGCAGTGACCAGTGTCTCAGACCAGCGAGGTGACCAGTGTCTCAGACTCCCAGCCCCAGTGTTGACACTGCAGCAGAGGGGAGGAGGAGAAGGTGGGGAGCAATGAGAAGGTGAGTGTGTCCCCCATGCACCCCAGTAGGCCCCAGGCCTGAGGGAATGCCCCTCCCCCAGCCCAGATGATGATTGGGTGCCTCCTGCCTCCAGGCCAGTCAGGATGACCCATCCTGCCTCTATGCCAGGGCCCTAGTGCTCTATACAGACTAGACATCTCCTGTGTTGGCCCCTCATTGCCCGCCTCTGTGCCCAAGGACCCGCCTCTATGCCAGGGCCCTAGTGCTCTATACAGACTAGACATCTCCTGTGTTGGCCCCTCATTGCCCGCCTCTGTGCCCAAGGACCCGGTTGCCAGGGGTTCAGCCTGGGGTTTGGAGGTCAGAGCTTCTGGCCCAGGCCAGTCCTGCTGGGGACAGAAAGGCCCCACTGAGCCAAGTGTGAGAACCATGTACTGTTCCTTGCTGTGGAGACTCTCCTTTACTCTGTGGTTGTTCTGTGGGTGTGAGCAGAGGGGCTGAGATCCACCCCTGTCCCACTCTCACTAGTTTCTTCTCTCCTGACCTGCACCCCACACTGAGCGTGCCTTGACTCTGCCCCTTCTCCCACAGGTTCCAGATGGCCTGGATCTTCCCCTGCTGTTCTCCCCTCTTCTCATGTCTTCTTGTCTTGGGCCTGCACACTTCAACTAAGGGGCCATCCCCCCCCCAACTTAAACAATTGAACTCCTCCCTTCCCCTTCTACCCCTCATGTCCCCTCCCTCCATCCTTCCCTGCCTGATCCTGGATGGGAACACAGGATATCAGCAGTGGTGCTTCTGCCTCTGAGCATGTAAGTGGCTTCTCATTCCTTGTAGGTGTCTTCAACTAAGGGGCCATCATGACCTTAGGCTACAAGGAGCCATATCCTATGAACACACCAGGCAGGCTTCCAGCACACCTGAGCTATACAGCAAGGTAGGATGCACAGGTGTGACCAGCAAAAGCAAGGGGCATGGGATGAGCCACTGCTGCATTGCTCAGGTTGTATACCTGTTCAGCTTTCTGGATTTTAAGAGAGTGCCTTTGGCCTAGATCTGAACAATCAGATCTGGACTAGACAGTTCATCCTACTACCATCAAACTGATGGCAAGATTTTCAAAAGGGCTTAAGCTATTTGACATGTCTTGCTTTTTTTTCCTTATGCGTGAAGCATTCAGTGAGTAGTTTAGAATGCCTCTTCCTTCAGGATTTGTAGTTTGAATTTAATTTTTTTGTTTTCATTCTAACCTTGGGTTGTTTGGTTTTTTTTTGTTTCCTCTCTCTCCCAATACCTAATTAGGCTGTTTAAAGCTGTTTGGAAAGTATTACAAGTGTCCCTGGAAAAGCAGGCACTCCTTTGAACTGGTTCACAGTGCACCAGTGTTACCTATGGCCTTGCTGTCTGGACTTCCTCCAAAGTGTCCAGCTAGAAACTCCATGTTCCCTGGAAATACTTCCTCTCTGCCTTGTGCTCGGAGCACAGATGTGAATAGGGGCCTAGACATTTTTGTGGATGGCTCCAGCTTTTATGAGGAAGGAAAATGTTCATTTCTACAGGTCATGAGTCAGACAACTCTGGGCAAGATTAATTAACCAGGCTATATGCAGGCTGATCCATCCCGTACTAGTCCTCCAACCCCAGTCCCTCCCATTCCCTTTTGCTTGTAGCATTATGGTGCTAGGAAATCTGAATGTTGAGGTTGCCCACCTCACTCTCATATAGCCTTGTAACAGGTCCCCACCCACCGTACCTTGGCACTGTTGCTCTGCTGACCCAGCTGCAATAAAGGCAGCCACTGCCAAACCAAACTGAGGAGCCCCACCAATTGGCCCTGGGGCTTAGGTACAAAGGCCTAAGAGGCACCAGGGGCTTGCATTGGGACACTTCAAACAAAATTGGATGCTCTCTCCACTGATGGAAGAGATCTGACAGTTGTCCACAAGGCAAGTGCACCTGGGGAAGCATTGGACACACTTCCTGGTTCTGTAGCACTCGGGGAAAAACCTGGACACTCAACTCACCACTAGAAGGAGTCCAACAGGTCCCCCTGGAGGCCAAAACATCCAGGGAAGCACCATATGCTATCCTGACTGCTAGAACATCAGGGACCCAAGTAGATGCTCTCCCTCCCAACACAATCAGTGATCACCTGAGCTAGGATGCAGCAGGACCCCAAAACACACACACAAGTCTGTGCAGAAGCACCCAGGTAGGTATGGCTGGGAGAGGGCTGCCCAGGGTGATCTGAAATGGGAAACGGGTGAAGAACTCCAGCAAGGAGGCTTCCCAACACCATGTACCTAGCTGGGATGCCTGCAGGCTTGGAACACCCCAGCAGGAGGTCAGCGGGAAAACGAGCCTCACTCAAGCACACTGGTGGCCGCCTTGAGATGGTGCCATACCTGGCCTAGTGCCACGGTGGGAAGAACTCGTGCAAAAAGGGCAACATGCCAAGAGGCATAGAGGCCCAATGGCGGGTGAGTGAGGAGTGCACCAGGCACTGGACCAACCCAAGCCCAGAAAAGGGATCGCTCAGTGCAGAGGTATCATGGCCCTGCCTGGCTGCCCAGTAAGAGCCATTTAATTTATATTCCCTGTTTTGTGATTTTGGACATAAAAGGCAGAAGCAGAATACTTGCGGTCTCAATTCTCACCAGACACCTAGCATAGAAGAAAAGGCAATGTCATAACGCTGAGTTGTCACCGTGGCTAATTACAAGACCGAAGTAGAAGGGGCTGGGCTATAGGGGAGGAAGAGCCCCAGAGGAGTCATGCAATG
>NW_005843276.1:231183-232037 GCF_000455745.1 Alligator sinensis | reverse complement strand
GGGGGGGGGGGGGGGGGGGGAACAAAACAGCTAAGCCTTCAGGATTAACCAATTGCCTAATATATGTAACATGTAGCAGGGGCCATGTATATTGCAGTTTGTTCTTTCTAGGATAAAAGTGAACACATGGCATCAACAGAAAGTGCACACTGTGCCCTGTCAGCTGGACCGTGCTCATTTTTATTTGAAGTTTTCTAGGCATTCCTATGCCCATTTTTAATCACTAGCTATATTTAAAAGTATACATCCTTAAAAGACATTTTTCTTATTAGAGTCCTACTAAACATTCAGCAACTACTATACCTAGCTCTCTAATACCAGATACCTTACAAAAAGCTTGCAAAGCATACTTGAATAATGAAAAAAAGCTTTAAGCAACAGGGGCATAAAGAGAACTCTGTTCACGACTCAGCCTGATATTCAATATTTGAATCTATTATGTTGTTGGCTACAAATGTCCAACTCGGGATCCTTAAAATTCTAGTTTATTAGGCGGATTGAAACACTGTAATCATAAACCTTGGGGCTGGTCCCCACACACACACACACACACACACACACACACACACACACACAGAGTAGCAGGCTACAGAGTCAGGTATACCTGTCCTACAAGCGCTGGAGTCTGTCGCTGAGGCTTCTTTCAGCGTGGTCTTATCTTCCAGAAGGGGGTCGCCGGCTGGTCCTTCTGGCTGCACAGGTCTGGTCGAATTGGAGATCAAGAGGGCGCCACTGAGGGTCACTTTTCACTGCCTTTTATCTGTCCTTGGCAGACTTTGGTGACTCCCCAGTTTTCAGGTTTGCCCAATCCAGGGGTCATTGACCCTCGTGGGACTTCCCCCCCTCAGTGGCTA
>NW_005843276.1:219973-231063 GCF_000455745.1 Alligator sinensis | reverse complement strand
TGGTCCCCGGCATTGATTAACTCAGGCCAGGGCTTCTAGCCCTTGATTAGTGACGTTTAGAGATTTCCCAGTTGTTACATTGTCTTCTATTGAGTTCTTCCGTTGGCTGATCTGCAGCTTCCCAGGTGTTAATTGCTGCCTGCTACTACAGTGTTACACATTCAGTCACCGATTCACTCGCTCTTTCAGGGGCCAGCCTGATACAGGGAAAGGCAGTTTGATTCCTGCCCTTGTTAACATTGTTACAATGTATAACTTACTTATGAAACTAAATACATTCAGTTGAAAGTTGAAAGGTGAGGAGTATAAAATATAAGCTACAAATGCCATGGCGCACAAATAGATAAAAATACCAAAATACAAGGGGAGATACAAAATGCACACATACACATTTCAAAACACAATTCCTTATCTTAAAGTGAAAGAGAGAGGAAGGAAGAAAAGGGAGAAAGAAAAGAGAAACATATCCGAAGAGGGGAGAGCAAATGCAGGCAAGAGGAAAAGGGGGCTTTCTGCTACAATGTGTATGTGGTAGAGATAGCATATGTGCACAAATTGCTGAAATAATTATGGCAGCTCTGCTTGCTGAGCTTTCTGTGGATAGGATAATCACTGAGTACCTACTGTACACTTTAATTCCATTTCTTAATTAACGCCCTCTAAGTTAGCTAAAGACAACAGAATAAAAAAGGCCAATTTATTAAAACAAGGGAGCAATGCTTACATCAAACTACTTGAAAAATGAGCCAAAGAGTTAAATAAATACACTTCCATTTGTGAAAGTCCTTTCACTGTTCAATCTGCCTTATTTCCAGAAAAAGCCTCCCCTATCATAAAGAAAGAAGAAAAGTTTCAGAAGAATGAATCTCTCTACCTCACCTTTATAAAACTTTCTCTCTCTACCTCACCTTTATAACTTTTCAAAAAAAGTTATAAAGGTGAGGTAAAGAGAGAAAAAGGAATTGTGATTTATTCTCTTCAACTGGAACGAGCATTTCCTCTATATTTGCACACGAAAATTTTAACAACAGTTATTTTATATAAGATGGGAAAAGTCAGTGTTTAATTTGTAAAGAACCTTAAAGGCTTACAGTATCAGTCAGAGAACATCAGTCCTTAAATTTCTCATTGTGGAATATTTAAATCGTTCTCAAAATCCTAAATTATTTTCCCTCTATCCTCAAAGTTGTTCTCTAACTAGACCAGATATTATACTGGCAAGTCTTTGAAGACCCCTCAATAAAGATAAACTGATTTTGATGATTTCATGTTAAAATGCAAATTGTGCAATCAGAATCAGCTGCTCAGAGTAGAACTACAAACAAGCAACTACAAACAGTTGCTCATTATCTTCTTGTACTAATATTTTATGCTTCTATGGGTGTTTAAAATCTTAATAAACTGATCAATTTACTTCTCCAACACCTGTGGCTGTTCTCTTCACCAAAACGACTGGTGGCTAACCAAAACTCGGGGGGGGGGGGGGGGGTTTCCCGTGTATAACCTTTAAAAAAAAAAAAAAAAAATGGCAAACTCCTGTATAGGAAGCATCATGTGGCTATTTTTCTAAATAAAGTTCTTAGTTACATAACAAACAGCTCTATTTCACATCAAAAGGTGTTTGTGCCAGAAACTCTTAAGTGATTTATCCCTTCAATACCCATGAAAACAGGTAAAAACGGGATATGAAACCAGATGTACTGAACTGAAAAATACCTAAAAAATAAATAAATAAAAGGCAATTTTGACCTTGTTCACAAAATAGATAACCCGACTCTAGTCCCTTATACTCATTTAAAAAAAAAAATCACTAAAAGTTGTGTGCTGTGTAGAAAGGAACAGGGAAGAGGGGGGAACAAAACAGCTAAGCCTCAGGACCACGCCTCAGCAAAGCACAAAAGTACTTACGTGCTTCAGTAAATCAGTAGTTAAATTTAGAGATGGAAAGCAATTAAAGAAAAGGACTCAGAACTAGATTCCCTTCCAACACACACTAAAGGTTTCCTGTAATACTTTGGGTTGCAAGCATTTGGGGCACCTGCAGAAGTTATAAAGGCCATCTTGATCACACTGTAACTTTCTGAACTTTACACAAAGTGCTTAAAGTTACAGTGTCATCAAAACCTAACACAAGTGTTGCTCCTGTGCATGTGGGCTCAGTGCCTCCATGCACTGACAAGAGGCCAGGCAGCAGGGGTGCTGTTGTCAACTTCTGCACCCCCAGAGCCAGTGACAGCAGACACTGGGGATCCTCTCCCTAAGTGGGGTGACCTAGCCAGGCCTCCCCCACCCTGAAACAGGGTATTTATTTGATTTTGGCCCTTATTCTTTGTACAAGTAATGCAAATACACCTATGGAGTATAGGACAGGTTGTAAGTTGTTAGATAGCAGCCAAATAGTTTTTACTCTGTTAGCTCAGGTATGTTTCCCTCATATTTCTTCAAAAAATGTGCAAGACCAAAAATAGAGAAAATGCTATAGGATGATTCCTCTGGATCCTACTGGTAGATAATCAAACAGTTTACTTGTATTTCCTACAAAAGAGCTAAACAAACTCAAGGACTCGGACAGCAAACTTGCCGAGTCACGTAATGTAACAGGGAACTTTCAATGAAGAAACTACGGAGCCCATTATTTACTAAGATGTTTTGATAAATTTTATGATTAAATAAGTTTTGAACTGAGCAAAGGTTTTTTGGGGGGTTTTTATGTATATAATTTGATCCTTTGCTCCTGTTCTTTGTACTCATTCTAACAGGATAGTTGAAGTTTCATTAGCATTAATTGTTTTACATTGTATTGACTTTTTTTTATGCTGAATTGTAGATTAAAAAAAATGATTAGTGGGTATTACTGCTACTAGATGATTACATAAATCTTATCTTTTTTTGCTAAACTACTGGCTAATAATTATTAAATGTACATGCTAATGTGTTCTCCTTTTTAAAAGTGCAGTATGCAATACAGAAGATGTTTAGCTGTTTATGGCTCTGCTTCAATAACTCAAAAGATTGCATTATCTTGCTGTGGAATAACCTCAAGCAAGCTATATTAAAATTTATGCAAATAGAACAAGAAGATTTGAGATAAAACTACTATGATCCAATTAAGTTCCTCATAGATATTATACATATCTATTTAACTACTACTTTTTCCAATAAGTCAGTTAATTACTAATGTAACTGAAATCCCTGTTTAATGAGTAAGGTCTTACCGTTTTGAAGAGCCAGTCATTTTATAATGTACTTTAATGACAAGGTAAGATTCAAAATATACTTTAGTATTTTTTCTGAAAAAACTAAGCAAGAATTAAATTTAGATAATTTAGGCCATCTTCCAGTTCTCACTTCAAATACCTTAAAAACAGGCTTAAAAAAAAAAAAAGAGAGAGAAAGAAAGATGCTCCACCCTATTTTCAAAGTCTGTCCTTTTTACCAAAATCTGTAGATTACAATGCTTATTTCTTATAATGCTATCAAATAATTGCTAGAATTCAGTGCCTGCATACCAAAAAGACTGCCATGCTCTACGTATCTAGAAAGATTAATATTTTTGGAAGGTTTTTTTTTTAAAACACATATTTTAAAAATGATATAAAATATTTCAGTTTGTATTTTTCAGGAAAAATACAAGCTGAAACGCTAAATTAAAAAGGAAAAACACCCACAAAAAGACTTATTCAGAACTAAATAATCTCCCTGATCCTACCATGATCGTACTGCATGTATAGGTAAATCATGATATATTTTCATCCCTCTTTAAATACTGCCCTTGAGTTACACACCAGAGATAAGGTAAAGGAAAATAAAAAACAATTTTCTTCCTAGCACCACATTATGATATAAATGCATTTAACTAAAATGCATTAAGATTATCTGAAGTCAAGAGTAACCCTAGATTTTGAACAAGGAAAACTTCCAGCTGGTGTATGCATCCACTTATTAATTGTATGGCTGTCACAAAACTTAAATGCAAGAGGCCTAGTAAAACACCCCACCTTTTTTAAGATTAAAATGTATTTTACCAAACTAAATGATTGGTAAAACAAGGCAAAAACCCAAAGTCACACATCATTTTCTGTCTAACAGTTACTAGATAATGAAGAGAGGTGGCTCCAGAGTATGTCTGATAACAAACCTATTTAAACATTCATTTTGTAGAGCAAGACCTGATCCAGAAGTCCAAATAAGCCTCCTTCCTATTAGTTTCAACAAGGTTTGTATCATGCTATAAGTAGCTAAATCTAAGTATGACATATTGTTATCAAAAATGCATTTCACATTCGTAAATATCACTGGAGGTGCACATGCATTAAGGAGCAGATCATGAAAATGAATGCTGATCACGTGCCACCAACCCTAAATAAAAATACTGTTACCAAAACAGAGAACTCTTGCTCTGGATCTTTTTGAATGCATGGAATAAAGTTTTTGGTAGCTTTTGGAACAGGAAGGTATGATGCCATTTTCATCTTGAACAGGCTTTTTATGGGCAGTAGATTTAAATCAGTATGTCCAAAGATTAACTACATTAAGTGATCTTCCAACTGAACTGCACAAATTAAACCTGAAGTCTGACCACCAAAATAACAGAACTCGGCACACCCTATTTAAAACCAGTACATGCATACTGACTTAATACAAGAGCTGTCAAAGAATTCATTTTATTTTTTAAAAAGCCAAGAGATAGCTTGCCTTTTAAATGGAGATGAAATAGAAGAAAGGAACAGTTAACACCACAGCTGGGTGTTAATATTATTTTGAAAAAGAAGCCAACAGAAAGTAGGGCAGGGTGGCATCTTAGAAACTAACTGGTTCAGACAGGAATGATGAGCCTTCATAGGCAACAACTTATTTAATCAGATGCTAGTTAGTCTCTATGGTGCCACCCTGCCCTACCTTCTGCCTGGCTTCAGATTAACACAGCTAACCACTTCTGTGCTTATAAAAAGGAAGCGAAGACAAAAGTCAAGTCACTTTGCATATATGGAAATGAGAAGCATTTTTACAAGTTAGTTGATAAAAATTCTTGTAATATTTTAATTAACAGCACTCAAGTCAAAACAGTAGAGAACAGAGCTCAAACTTAATAGATATCCTTATGAAAATGCTTCATAGAGTTTTCACGAGACCAGGTTTTACCTTGGGCAAATTAGGAGTAAACCTACCCAAATCATGGCAGAAGTGAGCTGTGCAGCAGCCCCTTTAATCTTGCTCTTTTTGCTGCACCTCCCCTCTTCTTCCCCCACCCCCACCACTTGCTGATCACCTGGAAGGCAAAAACCACAGCATATTAAAAACCACGTTTTTTGCCTCTCAGTTGACCAACAGCAAGCAGCAAGGCTGCCAGGGCCCACTGGCTAATCAGTGGCAGGGAGGCATATGGCAAGAAGAGCAAGATTACAACAATTAATCAAGTGTGCTGGAGCTTGGTAATTACCATGCTACAGCCAGCCATTGTGTCTCATGTATCAGCATCCCCACACTTCAAAATGGCAGCGGGGACACTTTAAAGTTTGTTCAACAAGCTTTAGATAAAGCACCCCCACTGCCATTTTGAAGCGCAGGGATGCTAACACACAAGACGCTGCGGTCACTTTAATTAATTGGAGCAGCTCAGAGAGCTACTCTAAAGCATCTCCCCCCAACCCCCAGAGCACTTGTAAAAGCGCATTTAATTATCTATACCCTTCTCTGGTTGTGTGCCTTGAACTCATAATGCAGGAATCACTGCGTTTTCATATTACTCTTTTTTTTTTATTTTCAGAGAGTTTGTTATCCTTATACAACAGGATAATTGTGCTACCAGTTTTAAGTACCTTGTCATGCAGCCTGAACGTAAAATACTACTGAACTGATATAGCTTTCTGCAAGAAAACTATAACAACTGAGGATTCCCTTAAATTACTGAGCTCTAATAAATTTTGACCAAAGGATAATGCAATCAAATTTGGGCAGCCTGGAATTCTGCAATAAAAAAAAAATTTAAATTCTTGTTTGCAGTTTGTTTTCAGGGTAGAAAAGGGCATTGCTCATTCTCTGCCAGTGCAACAGCAGAGAAACAAGTAGAATTCCTGTGCCCAATCCTTTACAGTTTACTTTGGCTAAGCTATTATGTTTTGCTTGGAATTAATAAAACTCGCATGATAGCATGACTTAGGAAAAACAAAACACTTTTACAGATCTTTGTAAGAGGTATTCCGAATATTGAATAAGCTCAAGTTTGCCTATGCAGACTTCTAAAAATCCTCCTTCCTCTTTTGCATGGCCTGTAATGCTCTAGTAAATTTTTATGCAGTTTTGAGAGTAGAATAAATATCACTGCTAAATTTAAGTTCATTCTTCTGTTACTGCACATCACTAAATGTGAAAAAATCAGGATAAGATGTTGACTTCAGGAAATAAAATTTCCCTCTATTACAAATAGGGATTTTTTATTATTTATTTTACTGTAGAGCAAAGTGGATTTCAGTGAATTTAAGACAGAGATTGTATCGGGAATTGCATGTTAACAGAGCTAAACAAAGTTAAAAACTTTCACTACATGATAAACAGGAAATGGAAATCTTGGCTCTTTCAACTGTATTTCAGTTGTGATCATGTGGATAGTCAAGGTATTATGGTCAAGTTTCTTGGAGACGCACGCGAGATATTTCTACAGGTCAGGAAAGTTATCCGAAAAAAGAAAAAAAAGAAATCCTTGATGAAGCAACTACAAGTGTCTGAAAGTTAAACAAGGTTTGTTTGTAAGGTCAACAAAAATTGGTTGTTTGTGCAGTTAATACATAGGGTTACAGAAAATGTAAGAGTTCTTCCCATAAATTCAGCTTCAACTGCTCCAGAGAGAATAGCACAACTATAGCATTTAAATGTAGTCTAAGATGACACAGATAAATGACACAGTATCTCAAGCAATAAAGCATTTCAAACAGATTTGTGTGCTTAGGCTTCATTCCCAGATGAAGTGGATCAGCTGTTCCCGGATGCATCTCAGGAGACCCAATCCATTTCACTGAGCAAAACGCACAGCACCCATTGTCCTACCTATTGATCATGAATGAACGACATGTTCCCAGATTAGAGACTCACCCTTGGGGTGTGTTTCTGAAGGCAGAGAAAGCCTGCTTTGGTGCAGCCCTGGGGCTGGGACTGCACCAGAGTATCAAACTGGCTCAGGTGGAGTATGAGGGCTGCGACCACCTCTAAGAGCCATGCTAATTAAAAGTGCCTGAAGCATCACATGTATCAGCATCCCTGCGCTGAAAAATTGCAGTGGGGTGCTTTGTACTACAGCTCTTTGAACAAGCTTTAAATTAAAGTGCCCTGCCAGCGTTTTTCTGCATGAGGACACTCACGGTTGACTGGTGTCCCCCCTGTAACCAGTCTCACTGCAAGGGGGGGGAGGGGGGGCGGTTGTTCCCCACGGCCCATTGCTGTGGCCACTTCTGGGAGCGGCTGCAGCGATTGGCTGGCACTTGCAGGGGGGCACCGGTGCTCCTGCCTGCCCACCCCCACCCATCGCCTAAGCAGTCAGCATGGCCAATCAGGGGGATGCACCACCACTCTCAGGGGGTGCATGTGAACCCCCGTGCACCTCCTATGTGTCACCACTGAAGACACTGATACACATGATGCTGGAGTACGGTAATTACCATGCTCCACCAAACTCAATCAAGTCTGCTCTCATGTGCTGGAATTACAGTGTGCTGGAGCAGCCTCCCTGCATGCGTATAGGGGCCTGAGATTTCTTTTCTCAGCTCCACAACAAACCTCCCAGGGAACTTTGGGCCAGTCACTCTCAGCACTTCAATTTTTTATAGTTCACAAGGATCTGGGCAATACAAATTTATTTGCTAATCTGATGTCATGTTAGGGTTAGGTTCACTAATTCACAAGTAGTATATTTAAGTCTTCATTGGTTAAATACTGCCATCTTATGTTGCATGTCCATACTACACACTATTCACAACTTAATATCCAATTTGTGCCTAACTGCTATGTAAGTAGACAGTTTTTTTTATGCTATAATTTAAACATATCCCTAATTTAAACATATACATTCTCAATCTCTTTATTGTGCAGAAATACTGTTAATCTAGTTTTACATTACTCAGAGGTGAAGTACAGATTACACACAATAAGCATTTCATAAAAATCCTATTAGTGAATATTTAGATTCCCTGCCAAATTTAAAAATGTAACTATTTTTGCCTAAGAACTGAAAAGCTAAAGCAGTAGTTCTATTTTTACTGTCCAAAGAGAGTAAAACACAAAAATATATAAAAGAGTAAGTTAAACAAAAGCTACCAAGGTTTTAAAAATAAATAATTAAAGCTATATTTCACAATGACTTCTAGTAATTGCAGAAGATATTGAAAAGCACAAAACCAGGGACAAGCCCACTAAAAAACTGCACTGGATACCTCCTCCAAACTTAACACTGAGATCCTGTTGATTCCTCTTTAAGCATCATTATGCAATCAGTTCTGCACTCACCTTATAGCCCCAAAACTATTAGAAACCTTAAAACTCGGAGGAGCTAAGTGGGACAATGGGTGATGTGTGTTTTGCTCAGTGAAATGGATCGGGTCTGCTGGGACACATCTGGGAACAGCTGATCCACTTCTATTTTGGGGTTGCTATGCACCTGTGTGGCGGCAAGAAGCCCCCACAGGCACTGGGAACACTGGGGACAACATCTGGGAGTTTCTAAAGGGGAAAAGAGAGCCCCCCGCATCTCGGGAAACTTACCGTCCGCACGGGCAGGGGTGGAGCAGGAGCCGTGCAAGCTGGCGTTCCGCCAGCTCTTTAAGTAGCTGCTTCCCAGCAGGGCAGCGGCCAGCTGATTGCAGCAGCTGACGCTGTCACCATGGGAAGCTTAAAAACTCCGCCAGAAGATGGCATGGGGAGAGAAGCCGGCCAGGAGAGTGGTTGGTCAGAGGGGAGCTCCGGGCTCCAGGAGAGGAAACTCCACGGGCATGGCCCTGAGGTGGTTGGGTGAGAGCAGTGGCTGGTAGCAAGCTGGGGGAAAATTGTTCCCAGCCTCTTCTCATTAAAGAAAACCAGGCAGGCACTCCTTTCCGAGAGGACACCTGTCATTCGAGGCTCAGACCCTGAGGATAGGGGGTCGGGGCTACCAGAGCAAATCTTCATCCGGACGAGGAGCAGGAGCATTGCCATCTATGCTGGATCCCACGATCAAGAGGTAGACATCACATTAGGACCTGCGTACCTGAACGGCTGGCGTGTGGACAGGGTGTAGGGGAGGCGGAGCCCCAAGGAACACCATGGTGCGCCTGTGAATACCCTGCCCCGGGACAAAAGGGGAAAGACACCACTGAACCCCCTTCTTCTTATATGCACCTTCAAGACATGGCAGAAGAGTTGAAGGAACCCCAATCTTGGGGGCGGAGCCATACCCATAGTGCCAACTCATGGAGTGACAACCTGATAAGACTCTGTACTTACAACTAGCTTCCTTACAGCAGCTTTGACACTGTCTACCTTCATTTTTCAAGGATAACAGCTACTGCTGAAACTACTATTACAGGGGTGGGCAAAATATGGCTTGTGGGCTGGATCTGGCCCGTGGCGGGGCTTTGTCCAGCCCACGGTAGGTCCTACCTGGCCCAGGCACCATTTGTCCATGGTGTGTCCTACTGCCCCCTGGGCACACAGCAGGGCTAGGGCAGCTCCACAGCTCGAGTGCCTTGTTAGACAGCCCAGGTGGTGGCAACTTGTTTCAGCCCCATGGTACTGGTGGGGACCCATGTGCAAATCCCTGACCCCATGCACCTTGTGCCTGCTCTGGGCTTGCTCGCCCAGGCTCAGCAGCAGCAGCGCAGGACAGAAGCTGCTGCTCAGTGTGGGGGGAAGTGGCTCCTCCCCCTTGCCACTGCTGGAGCTTTCTGGTGTAGCCACCCAGACCCTGCACTGTGCTGGGCTGCCCTGCATCTGCTCTTTGCTGCCACCTCTGCCCCGCCGGGGAACCCAGAGGTAGCGGTGACATGATGTAGACACAGGGCAGCCGGATACAGGCTCCAGGAGGCTACACTAGGAAATGCTGGCAGCAGGAGGGCGAGGGGCCACTTTTTCCCCGCGCTGAGCAGCAGATTCTGTCCCATGGAGAGATGTGGGTTTTCCGGAAAAATTTCCAATGCCCTAAATAGAGCATGATCTGATTTAGCGTGTTTATTTTACTTATATTTAGTAAAAAAAAAAAAAACCTAAAAAAAGTACCATGTTATGTCCCAATAGCCAAAAGTATTTGAACTGAAATATTTGATTACAAAAAAATTAAATACAGCACACAACGTAGTTTAAACGCTATATTCAAACAAATTCAAAGCTTTATGTGGAAAGAAATTATTTTTATTGGAATACTTGTAAAAATGTAAAGACAATACACAATAGCACATACTTTCCTTACATTGTGTTTAAATTTAAGAAAAAAATGAAGGCACTGAAAACTGCTGACACACTAATTTTAGCACACCTAAAGAACTGTGCATAATGCACTGTGGTTGTCCACTCATCTACTTCAACAGAGTTTAACTCTCTTCCATTAATGTCATTGCAGCACCTCCAGTTTCACTGTCACTATCTGTAGAATCACTTGCACTACTTATTAGTTCCATTTCAGAATCAGATTGAGGCAAATCTGATTCAGAACCAGAGATGTGGGACGGAAAATTTTCCACCCCACATCTCTGGTCCCATGCTGTTGCTGCTGAGCCTGGGTGGGAAAAGGCCGAAGTGGGTGTGGGGCACGCAGGGTCAGGGCTATATGTGTAGATCCCTGACAGTACTGCAAGGCTAGGGCCGGTGACGGTGACAGCCAGAAGGAGCCACCGCCACCTGGGCTGCCTAGAAAGGCAGCCCCACTGCAGAGCCACCCAAGTCCTGTTGCGTGCCCAGGGAGTGGCAGAATACGCCATGGGCAGGGGGTGCAGAGCAGGCAGGATCCAGGCTATATGCCTGGGTTCCAGCTAATCTGCTCCAACAGGGGGTGAGCCCAGAACAGGCGTGGGGTGTGCTGGGGCTGCATGCTGTTGGAGTGGTGGGCAAGCATGGGGCCTGAACAGCTTAGG
>NW_005843276.1:204417-219912 GCF_000455745.1 Alligator sinensis | reverse complement strand
TGGGTCTACTGCTACAGTCATACCCCCCACCACAGACACATGTACACACACCCCAGACTTCCCCCACACACACCCCCAGCCACCCTCCCCCTCCACACTCCCCACAGCCCCCCCATAAACCCCATACCCAGTCTGTCTCTCTCACACACACACACACACACACACACACACACACACACACACACACACACACACACACACACACACAAACCATCCATACCCACCCAGACTTACCCCTCCCACTCAATATACAAGAGTAAGACTTCATTTTGAGCTATTACGTAATCAACTCTATATACAGAGCAAAACATAAAATAGGGACAAAAATATTTTTTAAATAAAATTAAAATATGCTATTGTCAATGTTTGATTTTTAGTATATAATATTTTTTTCCGGTTCCAAGATGGCAAATCCCCTTCCCAAAAGGAGTACTTCTGGGGGGAAAGGTCAGGGGTTGGGGGCAGGACTTCCAGTCCCTAGACAGCAACAAGGAGGCAGGGTATCTGTCAAGGGGTGGGGCTACCCTTGCGGCCCGACAGCTCCCCAAAACTTGTAAGGTGGCCCTCCATCTGAAATAATTGCCTGTACCTGTGTATTAGAAGCCCTGAAAGCAAGGAGAGCTAGTTACTGTCAGTACTGCTAATAACCACAGCACTGACTGCTTGTACTTAATGATCGCTGTTTACATTACAGAATTACGACATGAGAACCAAAATATTAAAGAGACTTCTAATATTTTTGCTAGGGTGAACAGTTAAACACAGACTAACAGATGCTACTCTGTTCTGAAACAAAAATGATAGCTGATAAATTAAGATTTACATAGACAAAGGCAAAAGAATTTATTTTCATGATCTCAAGCTCACAAAAATGTATGCACCCCTGGTTTAATCTAAGGTGCAACTTTATGTTGCCTTCTGGGGGACATACAAATACTGCTCTACTGAACTGGCTGTTCCCTTACAAATTCTGCATAGCAAGTGGTAATCTTTCCATCCATGTTCACAGGTAAGAATGAAAAATTCCCCTAACTCTATTCGTGACCATTTCTGAACCTTCACCATTCTCACAAAAGCTCCCTTTTCATGTAGGCAGGCATCTAGTACATCTGCTAGTCTAAAGGAACCAAGGGCACCTCTGTGCAATTTTGGGGGAGGGATTACCAACTTCTTCAAGAATGTGCTGGTGTCACCCAAAATGTCTAATTCTTTGCTGCCAGTTTTGCATGGATTAACAGTTTTTGAAGAGGCACAATATAGTAGCATATGTAGAAAACTAACATTCAGGTTTTCACCTACAAGCTAAGATGGATGCCGGGATCTGCAGAAAACGCCACAATTCCACATAGTAGAACTCCCTCTGCAGCTTATACCAAATATGCCCACAGGTAAAACGAGCTTTTGACTGCAGTGAGATTGCTTTTTCACTCACGTTACTTCAGACGATAGCAAACTCATAATAGTACATAACTACCCAATCATGAGAGGGTCCATAAGAAAGACAATTGCATCAAACTTGGTGTATCGCACACTTGATAAAGGGGTTTGGATTTGAAGGTTAGTTTTAACAGTATTAGCAGTCTTTCTGGTGAAGTGATAGAAATAACTAGTGTGAAAATGAGGACATGAACATATGTATCTTGAAGGTCTACAAGACCTTCTCTTGCACTGACCACCTGATTTACTGAGTGATTCATGCAGAGGTTTCCACTAACTCTTGGATGAAAGTCTGCTTGTGAATGGTATGTCATCACCATGCCTCCTGTCAGAATTTTTTGGTTTGCAAATGACACTTCAAAGCATTGGCTCTGTTAACTGCTGTTATAAACAGATTACATGGGTTCTGTTCTAACTAAGAGACAAATATTTGGGAAGGTGATAATGGAAAGTCCTTAAGATGCAGGGAGATCCCACTTCAAAAAGCTCAAATGGTCTGATTTCACATATAGATAGAGAAACATCTATGTACTCAAGTACCTGGATTGCTCTAGATCAGGGGCAGGCAATTATTTCGGGCAGAGGGCCACTTACCCAGTTTTGGCAGGCTGTCGAGGGCCGCATGGGCAGCCCCACCCCCTGGTCACCATCTTGGGACCAATACCCCAGTGTCTTGGGACCAATGTCCTAGGGCCAGCACCGGTGGGGCCCAAAGCAGGGCACAGGCTGGCAGGAGTCTGTGGAGCTAGGCTGGGCTGCACCAGCAGGGAGAAGGGGGAGCTGGCCCAGCTCCACAGAGCCCCTGCCAGCTGGGACCTCACACTCCTGCCACGCTGCTCTGGGCCGGGCCCGGGACACGGGTGTGGGCGCGCCCGCGCTCCCATACCTGCTCACTCCCAGTGCCCCACACCCCTGCGGTACAGGCGGGGGGCAGCGCACAGCCCCAACCCCCTGCTCCCCGGCAGGGAAGAAGCTGGTGCAGAGTGTGGGGAAAAGTGGCCCCTCACCCGCCCCGTGGCCAGTGCTCCCTGCTGCAGGCGCTCGCAGCCCACGCGGGGCTGTCTGGAGCAGGCCCAGGCAGCTCCAATATAGGGTGCCAGCCATGGGGTGGGCAAGAGGCCACTTTTCTCCATACTGGGAAGGAGCCTGGGGAAAAGCTGAATGTGGGGAAGAGGTGGGAAGACAGCCATGGGGTGGGTGAGAAGCCACTTTTCTCCACACTGGGAAGAAGTCTGGGGAAAAGTTGAGTGTGAGGTAGGGGTGGGAAGCGGCCCCTCGGTCGCCCCATGGCTGGCGCTCCCTGCTGCAGCTGCTCGCAGCCCACACAGGGCTGTCCGGAGCAGGCACAGGCAGCCACAGGTGGGCTGTAAGCAGCTGCAGTGCGGGGCGCTGGACACAGGGTGGGCGAGGGACCGCTTTTCCCTGGGCTCCTTCTATGCCCAGGGTCCTCCCCCGTCTTCTCCACCTTCCCCCTTACCTGCGGTTCCAGCACAGGACAGCCATGTGGTCCCAGGCCAGAAGCCCTGGCTGGGGGGGCGGGGCTAGGTGGGCCCTGCTGTTCTGGGAGCCCGCTGGACTTCCCCTGGGTCCTACTGCCCTTGGTTCCTGTCATTTTTGACAGGAACCAAGGGCAGATAAATATTAAATTTTGTAAATTTTTTTAGGGGCCCCGCAGGCCGGATATAATGGCCTCGCAGGCCAGATCCGGCCCATGGGCCGTATTTTGCCCACCCCTGCTCTAGATATACTAAACATCTACTACACCTCTCCCTGTAGCATTTGTAAGCCAAACAGTGAATCACAAGCCATCACATAAAAATCTACCATCCTATCACATTGGATAATAAACAACTTACTAGGAGCAAGTCAAATGGGTTGAAAACAAGCTATACAACATAGGATTAAAGGAGTTCAAACAGTTGAGTATATCAAAAAGTTCAGAAGCAGCTTGGTCACCAAGCATAGAGCATTTACACAGAAAAGAGTACTAGGAATGGAAGATTTTCTAATTTGTAAAGGTGCAACAGAAACCAATGACGGGAAGCCAAAGTTCAAGACATTCAAACTTAGAAGAAGATAAAAAAATTCCTTGATGCAAAGGTAATGAAAACACTGGAATAGTTTGGGGAGACTATGAATTCACCATTACTTGGAGTTGTTAAGATGAGATCAGATGCCTTTATAGATAAAACACTTTAACCTGGGTACTGGAAAAAATAATTATGACCTGTGTACATAAGACATCAGACTAGATAATTGCACAATACTTTCTGGCCTCAGAATCCATGCTTTAATGAGTTTTAAAAATATTGTTTTGTGTATAAGAGGTTTTCCAAATAAATTAAAATAAAACAACATACCAAATGCTTTAATAAATGTTGTGTGTAATCTCTTAAAATTTACTGTGGTATATAGACCATGACTTGCTTTCGCCTGAGCCAAAAAGTAAACAATTTAAACCATTTGAAATATGGTCATTCCACTATTTTAGGAAAGAAGAGAGTAAGGTAGTTACAAAGGAAAAAAGAGTCCGTCTCCACAGCACAAAAACATTTGGATACATTTCTGTTCACAGGTATTTCCAACAAAACAAAATGTACTTTGAAGTATTAAGACTAGCATAATGTAGGAAAGAAACAGTCCTTTGAGAATCATAACTGAGCTCAAACTAACTTTAGGGCTCATTTACTTCTAACCTAAGTAAAAAGCATAATTTTCCTTGTTATCCAAAACTTTGATTTTTCCTTGCACTAACCTTAAGAACAGAAAATCTGCAACTAAAGCTCATTCTGTTAATTTACCTTTTACTCTCCGACACTGCTTTGTCCAATTTTTGGAAGATGTCTTGAAATAAAATGCAGCTAGAACGACTGTTGATATCGTAGCCATATCCTCTTTTCCAATATTGCTTTAGATCATTCAGGTATTCCAGTACCTAAAAATCATACATATTTTTAAAGTTGTATTTTTGTGAAATAATACATGACATTTATTTTTAAGGCTGTAAACAGCTGTTGCATGTCTCCTTTTCTGCCCGGATCCTACACATTCACACTCATCATCCCACTTCAAGTATCTGTGAAGTAGGTCAAATAAAATATGTTAACGCTTTTCCCAAGACATCACTGGTATGCCTTTAAGTAAGAGATGTCAAACACATTTGTCCCCACGGGCTGGATGAGTGACGTAGGGCAGGTCCATTGGCTGGATAAAACCAACGGGTCCACTGACCCCACCCTCCCCAACCCAAGCCAGATCCAGCATCCATACTGTAATCTGCATGGCACACAATGCCTCCTAGAGCAGCCAAGCTGGGACCTGTACAACACACGATGCTTGCTCCAACCAGCTCAGGACCTGTGCCACAGACTGTACCTGTGGGACCTATATGCAGCGCTGGTCCTAAACTGGCTAGAGCAGGTGCCATGTATGGTGCACGCCCTGGGGCACTGGGGACAGGTGCTGCATGTGATGCAGTTCCTGGACTGCCCAGAATGGGCGTCATGTGATGCACATCCCAGGCCCTGCCTGCATGACCAGTCCAGATCAATTTGACTCTCTGCCACTACCAAGGATTGGATTATGGGAGCCAGAGCTGGATATGGCCTGCAGGCTGTATTTTTGACACCCCTTGTCTATACTAATTCCAGCTAATTTAACTCACTTGTGGCTCATTCTAGGGGCAAGTCTGTCAGGCTATGTGCTCTCCCTTACCACTTACTGGTACTGGAGCAGCAAATGCAGCTTGAAAGGGCATGTAAAGAGCTGCACCCCTCCTATTTTGATCCACATCAACACCTGGGACAAATCAGGACCACCTCAAATGAGACATCTGTTTATAAACTAAATAAGAACACAAATGCACTTGTCTGTCACTAATAGTTTTCTTGGGCAAAAACAAACAAGTTTGGATGGTTTGCTAAAGAAATGCACACCTCTGCTATGCATCTTGAGCTAAAAGAACACAGGCAAAAATGGCCCCTGATTTATAAAATATTTGTGTTCGCTTGCACAAGTTGACAACATTGCCTGATACCCAGTGTGTAAATTCAGGTTTTAAGATGTTGACAGAAGAAGTGCTTTTCATATGCCTGTTCAAGTCCCAAATACTTGAGCTATGCTAAAATAGTGTTTATTATATTGCAGTGCTCTAAAAATGCAGGTAATTTATGCTTAGTAATGAGATAATAAGCTCACAAGACGGCTGTATTTGTAAAGTCATTATGAGATAAATAAAAAGGTGTAAGCTGTGTAGCTGCATAACTGGAATAAACTTGCAGAAGATCTAGGAAGGGCTTTGTCCAAAGCGGTAACAAGATTCTCGACCCATCACTTTTCCATTGACTAAAGCCAATTAAATGAAATCACAAATGAGGAGCCACTCTCGTATCAATCACTTCTACTTAAACAGCAAGATTTCTAGTTTCACAGGAATGAAAACAAATCATTCAAACACCTGTCAGCAATATTTTTGGACTATTCCTCCAACCAGATTAACTCATAAAACTGACAGGAAAACAAGCAAGAGATGCATAGGTGTTTATCAACGTAATGACAACTCTGTGCGTGTCCACAGAGTTTCAATTCTGTAATCACAAAGCCTATTTAAGTTGGTCAAATCAGAGCAGCTCTTTGAAGAAAGGTGCACAGCAGAAGCCTCAGTAATACAGGGATTTTTAAAACAGTTTAAATTTCTTCAAAAGACAAAAAGCAAACAAAAAGGATTATTCTTTCTCCAAATTGATCAGACATCAAAAGCAGTTAAGAACTAGCATTATCTAGAGACAACTAACACTACCAGCTCCCAAATCTAAGCGGAATCAGATTATTTGCAAAACTACAAAAAACACACAACTATGGCGTGTGTCACTGTCATCTATAAAGCCTCCAAGCCCCTCTGTGTCTAAAGATATGCCAAGCTTTAACTATCATTGCAGGAAGGAAAATTACCAGCAAGATCCAGAAAGGGTATGTTACCTCTGTCAAATATGCCGAAAGCCCCTGTCTTTTTGACTACTGTCAGCCAGCTCAGACCAGCACATAATTCTCAACAAATACATTTGAGGCCAGCTTTAATGCTAGAGCATTTAAATCACCAACATCACAAGGGATTCTTCCCACTCCAATGTAATATTTTTTGAAGCAATGAGTATATTTTAGCACCTTTCATCCAAAGATCTCAACATAAATTATTCAGGATTTGTAATACAACTGTCTTATGATTTAGGCCAGACGTACCCAACTTTAGTGCAGTGCATGGTCCCCCTACTACATGGGCTACACCATGCAGCACACCTCTCGCCACCCCATCTGGTACCCTCTCCCCACACCCGTCCCACTGCTCATCGACCAGATGCAGCATGCTGGCCCCTCACAGGCTGCCAGTTGAACAGCCCTGATTTAGGCAAATACGTAGCTCCATATAGATAAGAAAAATAAAGTGAAAAAAAAAACAAGCTCAAGGCCACCAAAAGGTCTGGGTCCAGAGTGAAACCTTTCCTCAAAAGGCTGTCCCTTAATCACATGCTCACACATATCAGTTTACTTTTTACTTCCTTTCCTCTTGCAAGACTGGCAGACCTAGAATAGTAAATCCATCATGATGTCAAAAAAGGATAATGTCCCAAATAGGAAAAATCTACAGCCTCAGAAGAAGAGCAGGAAAAGGATAATCTATTAGACATACATTCAGCTCTTTAAAAGAAAAAAAACAAACAAACCCTTGGCCTTGCTCAGCATAAACAATTCTCTAAGACCCATAGAAAGCTTTGAAGGTAAAACCAGGAAACAATAAGTCTCAAAGTAGGCCATCACCATCAGTTAACTCAAGCAGGTAGGCTTGTCAAGTAAGTTTATACTTCTGCAAGACTATTTTAAAACCTTATATATGAATTTCACTGAAACCCCTGAAACAAACTTTGTGTTTACTTAATGGGGAGATTCCCTCATGATTGTTCTCCTTTAATTTTAACTATTGATTCTGAACCAAGGTGCCACAGTACCCCGGGGTGCTGCCAGGTTCTGACGCATGACATAAGATGTGGAGATAAACAAGTAACTGTAGGTTCAGGCTCAGTCCCTGTCTGGCCAAAGCTCCACCCCTACTACCACACCCTATAATATATAAATTCATTTTTAAAATTGGGTGCCACTCGATTCACAGGAGTTATGAAGGGGTGCAGAGTCCAAGAAAGTTGAGAACCACCAATGTAGACAAAGCAGCATGGGTGACACTTGTTCTGTATCAGGATCTGCACTGTTGAAAATCTGAATATTAGTTTTAGATTTCAAGAGGCACTCATGCTGAAGCAACTGACAGGAAACAAGTCTAACATGAAAAAAAATTCATACATTTCTCTAAAAACGTTCCTTAAAAATGCTGGGACATTTATGTGCTGCTGAAAGAAACAGCAAGGTGCAAATTTATGGTTAGAACAGCAGATGTTGGAAAGTGGAAATCTGATGGGGATTTCCTGAGCAGTCCAAGGTTACTGCTGATTCAAGTGCCCCTTTTATTAAGGGAAAAGAAGAGGGAGTGGAAGGTAGGCTTGTTGAAAGCCTCTGGGGAAAAGGTAGAGCAGCAGGGTGGATATCATAGTGGGCATCTGCTATGGGCCACCACACCAGGAAGAAGAGGTGAACAAGGTTTTCTTTAAAAGAACCGACAGAAGCTCCCAAGTCACAGCACCTGGTTCTCATGGGGGACTAATTACCACGATACCTGGTGGAAGGGAAACATAGCATTTGCTGGACTGCCTGTGCACTGCAGGGGAGAGAGGAAGAGAGAGCCAAGGCGAGTTCTTTGCAGTTTGCTGCTCACAAACAGGGAAGAATTGGTTGAGAATGTGAAGGTAACCTAGGTAATAGCGATCATGAAATGACAGAGTTTGAGATCCTAAAGGGAGGAAGAAAAGAAAGCAGCAAAATAAGAGACAGTGGACTTCAAAAAAAGCAGACATTAAACTCAGGGAGCTGGTGGGCAGGATTCCTTGGGAGGCAAGTCTAAAGGGGGAAAAAGGAGTGGAGGCCCTTTTAAGGGTATAGGAGCAAGATATCCCAAAGCATCAAAAGAATGGAAAGTGCAACAGGAGCCCACTCTGGCTAGACAACAATCTTTTCAGGGAGTTAAAACTCAAAAAAGAAATCCTATTAAAAAGTGAAAATTTGGTCTCAGTAATAGGGAAGAGTATTGCACAGGCATGCAGGGAAAAATTAGGAAGGCAAAGACAGTTTGAGATGCAACTGGCAAGGGACATAAAAGGCAATAAAAAGGGATTCTAAAGGTATGTCTGAAGTAAGACGACCACCAGAGAAACCGCAAGGCCTGTACAGAATTGCAGAAGGCAATCTAGTTACAGAAGATGCAGAGAAGGCTAAAGTATTTAATGCCTTTTTTAAAGGTCAGTCTTCACACACAGGTGCCAGATGACAAGCACAATTGGCAGCAAAGACCAAGAAGGAGTCAAACAACCTACTGTAGTGACAGAATAGGTTTAGGGATTACTTTGAAAGCATCTAGATTCTCTAATTAGCAGGGCCAGATGGGAAGCACCCTGGGGTATTGAAGGAATTCACTGAGGTAAATTCAGAGCCACATCGACTATCCTTCTTGAGATATTATACAAGTCCGATGAAGTCCTACATGATTAGAAAATGGCAAACATAGTGCCCGCCTTTAAGAAAGTAAATGGAGGATGATCTGTGGCATTACAAACCAGGCAGCCTGACCTTGATACTGGGAAAGATCATAGAGCAGATCCTCAAGGAATCTATTGTGAAGCACTTAGAGAAGAACAAGTTGATCAGGAACAGCAGCATGGATTTACCAAAAGCGAGTCATGCCTGACCAACCTGATTTACTTCTATGAAACAATGATGTACTCTGCAGAAACACAGAGAGCAGTGGATGTGATAGAGTTGACTTCAGCAAGACCTTTAACACCATCTCCCACAGCATTCTCATTAACAATCTCTAGACATATAAACTAGGTGAAAGTACTGCAACATGGATATATAACTGGTTGGATAACTGTGATCGATGAGTAGTCATCAATGGCTCAATGTCTAGCTGGGAGGAGGTATCAAGTTGGGTTTGCAAGGGATAAGTTCTGGGTCTGGTATCATTTAATGTCTTCTGTGGCAGGCCAGTAGGGGGTGCTCCTGCGTTGAGCCACCCACCTCACTGTGCCTGTCCACCTTCCAGGCTCTGAGTGCCTCCCTGGGGCTGCCTCACATCTGGGTGACCCCCTTCCTGAAGCACACCCGCTAGCCTGGGGTAAAAACTGCCACCACCCAGGGCCAGTCTGATTCTGGCTCTGTGTCCCCTGGGTAACACAGGCCTAGTAGCCCTCGAGGATACTTGACTCACTTCAAGTGCTTGGGGGTGCTTCCCTCAGTCGGAAGCACAAGCAGTGGTCTCCTTTAGTCAGCTGAACCAAGGGGACCCCAAGGCATAATCTAGACCCACACCCAATAAGTCTCCCATGCTAGGTACAAAGAAGAACTTTATTGGTTACAAGGGGTAGGGTTGGAATAGGGTTCAGGGTAGAGCAATATCAGAGAAATTCCATAGAGCAAACTGGCATGGCTGGGTAGCCTCTGATCATGCATCTGAGTTACTGCAAGCTATATATCTAGTTAGATCTCAAGTAGCTTACTTACAAGTATCACCCAGAGGCAGGTGAAGATTCCCTGTGGAGGCAGGCAATTCCTTGATCATGAGTTTTGAGAGAGAGAGAGAGAGCGCGAGCGAGCGAGCGAGCAAGCAAGTTTCAGATGGTCCAGCTCTTCTCTCTTTGAGTCTTCCTCATGGCTGCTGCCCCCCCCTCCTGGGCAGTCCTTAACTTATATAGCCCTTATGACCTCATTTGCCTGGTCCAATGGAAGCCAGCACCTGTTGGCTGTCAGCCAACTAATTTGAAATGCATCACTAATTGCTGGGCAGACTGGCAGTTCCTAGCTCCCCAGGGAGCCCAAGCCCCAGGGTCAATTTTCTGATCATGAGAAAAGGCTGAAAAAACTGGGGTTATTTAGCCTGGAGAAGAGACGATTGAAGTGGAATTTGATAACAGTCTTCAAATACCTGAAGGGCAATTATAAAGAGGATGGAGATGGTCCTCTCTCTCTCTGTGGCCATAGGGGATAGGGCTAGGACCAATGACCTCAAAATGCAGCAGAGGAAATTTGGGTTAGAGATTAGGAAGAAATTTCTGGCTATGAGGGTAGTCAAGTATTGTAACAGGCTTCCTATAGAGGTTGTGGAATCTCCATCCCTTAAAATGTTCAAGAGCAGGTTGGACAGACACATGGTTTAGTCAGGGGAGACCCTGCCTTGAGCAAGGGGCTGGATTAGATGACCTTGTGGAGTCCATTCCAGCTCTATTTTTCTATGATCCTATAATCCTAAATTGTAAGTATTGGCTAATAGGTTACAGCATACTCCATGGTGAAGTGCTTGAACCATTTCACACTAAGGCTTCATCTTTTCTCCAAAGAACATATGGTTATTCACTTGGTATCCATTACAGTATACAAAGAAACATTTTACCAGCTAAATAAAACAAAATAAAATCATTAAATAGCTTTCTGAGCTTCGTAAGGAGCTGTATCAGAATATTAATAATCTTTTAAAACCATTAAAAACCCCGTCTATTTTTAGTTCTCCCATTTTCTTAAAATTTCCTCTTTTAACTTTCCTTTTTGAGAGTAACTTGGTAATTTCTTTTGGGAGAAGCTAAGAAATGAAAAACTAAATGTTTAGCTATTTAGATACATCCATCTGTTACCAATGATATTTTCAATAGATTAAAAGTGTTGAGCTCTAAATTGTTACATGCCTTTATCAACTGATTATATGCAACAGTACTGAAACGTACAGCTAAGGATCAGAGGTCAACTTCACTAAATAATAAAGTGGAACACAACCAAACAGCAGTTTTCACCTTTTCATTGTTTCAGTATTAGACAAACATTACAGTGCCTTGAGTCCATTCATAGTCAAGCCTCATTAGACACAGGGAGGAAAAACACTTTCTTTTGGAAGTGTGAATGATCTGTTACCTACCAAAAGCAAGAGAGAAAAATGTATCTGTTCCAAATGATTCTTAGATTTGTTTTTTTCAGAAGTTCAGTAAGTGATAAACTCTTCACATTAATACTCAAAAACAAATAGAAATATTCAAAGTTAACATGGCTATATATTCAACACCTACTTTAGCATCTTCTTCATCAAAGATTGAACACCAAGGAGAGGTTACATTCTTAAGAGCCAACTCAAATGAACAGGTGAAAAAAGCCACTTGAATCAGATCTGAAATAAATCCAGAAAAATAAGCGTAAAAAAATGGTAACTAGTTATACTTGCTCTCTACCACCCCCTCACCATCACTCCCCTGCCATGAGAAGGAATTGTGACAGAAGCAGAAATGATACCTAATAGACAACAACCAGTCCAAGTGCATACTAAGACACCATCTTTGCACAATGGGACTACTCATGTTCCATTATGAAAATGATACTTATTTACACATCTATAGAAACTGGGTCCTGGATTGCAAACATTTCACACGATACAGTCATGTGCACCAAACAGTCATGTGTTTAACAATTTGCAACTGCTGATGTAAGCATTATTCTTATTATGCAACAGACTAGATCACAAAATATTGGCACATAGGCACATTCTATTGGCACATAGGGGCTCTAATCCTAGTCAAGCCCCTCCCTCTGTTGCACTCATTTAAGGATCCAAATAGCAGCAATGGTGTCACTCCCTAGCCTCTTTAAATCAGCTTCCTCCAGCCTTAGCAGGTCCTACAGTTTCTGTGCTACTAAAGAATTCTGTTTCTATCTTGTTAAACAGCAGCACTAATGACTTGTTCCACTGTTCCTTTCTGTTCAAATGTTTCCTCCCGATGCAGTGTACCTGGAATTATTATCCAATTACTGTGTATTTCAGTTCAGGAAATCACACACTCATGCTCTTACTACACTATAGTAATTAAAATGTTAGGGTTTTTTGTTTGTTCTATAGCTTTTCCCCAACTGGGTGTGTAATACATAGCAGGAACTTTGAAAGTTTCAGGTAGAACAAAAAACTGCAATTTAACAAAATGTTGCTAATTTAGCTCATATATAGTTTAATGATTTTATAGGCTTAAATAAAATTTCTCAATGAAAAAAGGACTGCAAAGAGAAATACCCTAGCAGTCCTTAGCTTAACAATTCAGCTAAACTGAATATTCTCAGGATGAGCAATAGTAAGACATATCCAAGGCATGTGATCTCTATGGCTCCAACAGTAACCCAAGCATTTTACTATGGCATACTGAAATACAAGCATTTATAAAAGTTTATGTAATGCAGAAGATAGAAAACAATACCTTATCACATTTCACCAATTCCTTTAGACTGTGTGCTATGCCTTTTTTTTCCCCCCATAAAGAATAAATTTCTGTAATTTTCAAAATGATCTGTACCAAGTTCATGTAATCTAACTGGGAAAGATTTTTCTACAGATTTCTTATACATTAACTTTTCTTCTGAAAATTCACTACTTAATATTCATTGTTAAAACATGCATGTAATTTAACAGCTTACTTAGTATAAAGCTACAGAATTTTATCATAACTGTTTCTGTAAATTAAGCTGCTAACCCACAGGTTTATTTATTACACTGAACATCTCTTAAAATCAACCCAGAATTCAGGGTTCCTTTGTATCTTTAGTCTTTCTTCCAGAACAACATTCTTGACTGAACTATTAAACCTGATATTCTATCATTTTTTAGATTATTTAAGTCAGTGTACACTGCCCAGTTTCAGAAAACCAACACATTTTAACAACTGTTTTTACTCAATTGGTGATGTCATGTACTCTCTTCATTAATCTTCCCCAAAACCTCAAAAGAGAATTGAACACATCTGCTCTTCCAAACTGATGTACCTAGAAAAATATTTATGTAATTAAAAAACAACAACAACAAGAGCCACAGGATATGTACTCTACCTGCATTCAACTCATTCACTGGTAGACATAAGGTATTGGCAATTTTTTCCAAAACGTTTTGCATCTTGGAACCATTTTTGAAGGCATCCACTTGATGCAAAGCTGTTCTGTTTTCTTCTATACAGGTTATGAACTTCTCACAGTGATCAAAGAACCTCATTAATTTATCATTAATTTCAATAACTTGGTTCTCCATATCTAAAGGGAAAAAGACAATGAGCAACTATATAGTAACTATTAAAAATGTAACAATTTACAGAATTTCATTCCAAGCCTTAGCCAAGCAATTTGAGAAGGAAACGAACTGTTAGACCAGGGATGAGTAAAGTACGGCCTGCAAGTCGAATCCATCCCATCAAGAGATTTTATCCAGCCTGCAGCAGGTCCCTCAGTCCCACCAGGCCAAGACACAGGTAACAACCTGGGCCATGGCATGTACAGCCACACCCACTGCCCAAGCCCCACTGCAGGGCTGAGGTGGCACAGCAACTGGACTTACTTCCTAGAAGCTGCAGCAGCTGCTCTGCCAGATGCGGCTCCTGCTGCCAGAGCACCCAGCCTGTCCCCCCCTTGCACCCACCACCAGGGGTGGGACCCACATAGGCAGGGCCCGTGGCTGGGCAGATGGGATGGCACCGGGATCCCAGGGCAGGACCTCAGGGAGGTGGTGACAGCGCAGGGTTGGGGCCTGTGCACCCCTGCAACAAGCACTGGTTCTGCTGGCAGCGGTGTGTGGGGAACAGATGGTGGCTCTGCCCCAGTCCCACTGTCAGTACCTCAAAATCCCAGCCCCGACTCCATCTGCCAGTCCTGCTCCCCACCTGCCCATGGCCCCATCCATCTGGCTGCACGCCCCAACCGTATGAGTCCCAGCCAGTCTCCATGGAGACCCTGGGAATTGCTGGGTGATGACAGCATAGGACCAGGGCCTGAACTGAGATCCACTCCCTGCACGCTCCTGCCCAAGGAACCAGTGCCTGTGGCAGGGGCATGGAGTGGATGGTGCCTCTGACTTGTGCCCCAGCCCTGCACCATTACAGCCCCACCCACTGCCCACTCCCACATGCCGCTCCTTGTCCGCCTGGCCCAGCACTGAGCAGAGCCACTTAAGAGTTTTGGGGAGCTGTTGGGGGGAGCAGGTGTTGACCTTGTGTGGCCATGGAGGGTGCCGACCCGACCCGCAACAGCTCACCAAAACTCCCTAAATGGCCCTCCGGCCCAAATAACTGTCCCCCCCCCACCGCCGCATAGCATAGCAACAAGGAGACAGGTGACCTATTTTAGTTTGCCTCTAATTTCCTACATGATTTTTTTCATTTCAACCCTATTCCCAAAAAACAAAAAGAACCAATGCTCCACCTGTGCCCCAGTGAGATACAATTGAACCAAACTCAGCTCTGGCTTAAGAGTTCAATTACAGACTCAAAGAAGGGTCTCTTGCATTGGATCAACTATCCCAATGATGCAGACGGTGGGATAAGAGGCTTCCCTAGGAAATCCTTGTCCCTGGCATCATTTCTGGCCCCAGCCCAGCTACACTCTTAGGCTACTGAGAGAGTGCAGCTGACACACACGGCCTTGCCTCTGCTTGTGCACTTTATTGCTCACCTGCCCTAGGACCAAGCTCTGACCAATGCCCCAAGACCTGGGTCCCGACAGCCAAACAAGGTGGGAGGGGGAGACATCACCTCCAGCATGGCCCTTATGTCCCAGCGCCACAGTCCCCACCCCACGGTGCCACCACAGCAGGGTGAAGGGGCTGTGGGAAGGGTGCCGCTGGGTGCCCCGGGGAAGGCGGGTGCGAGAAGGGGGCCCCACCTCGGCAGGGCGCCCTCACCTGGGACAGGGGGCAGCCCCTGGCGGAAGGCGGCGCTGCTCTCCACGCAGCGGTGCTTGGAGCTGCTGAGGAATGCGGCGCGGCGGCGCGGCGAAATGAGGGCGGGGAAGCGGGCGGCCAGGCGCCGAGCTAGGTGCTCCATGTCGCGGCGGCCCTGCTCGGCCAGGCGCCCGTCCATGTCGGGCCGGTACCACAGGTCCCAGGCGGCGAGGCGC
>NW_005843276.1:190988-204156 GCF_000455745.1 Alligator sinensis | reverse complement strand
CCCTGGCGCGCAGGAGGGGGCGGGCGTTGTCCCGAGCGCGGGGCGGGGCTTCAGGCGGCTGCTCTGCGGGCGCCGCCCCCAGCCCCTTGCCGGGCAGGGGGTCGCCCCGCCTCGCCTCGGCCCAGGCCTGCGTGTCTCGCCGCTTCCTGGCAGCCTGTACGCGGCCCTTTCACACCCCAGACCCTCCTGCCCGCCTAAGGCCGCCTCCCCCCGTCCGGGGCCTAGGGCAGAGGGCCAAGCTGCAGACAGCAGAGGGCTGCCCCAGAGCAGGAGGTGAGGGAGACGTGTCGGGGCAGGCGATTGCTCGCAGGTGTGGCAGAGACTGAAACCCCCAGGCAGCTGGCGGGGCTGATGTTGCAGGGGGAGGAGCGGCTTCCCGCGCGGGGCGGGGCCTGCGGGGCTGTTCCAGAACATCGCGGGGTGTTGGAGCCGAGAGCGCGCTGGAATGTCCCTTGGTTTTGGCCCGCACTGCTTTCACTCTTGTTTTGTAAAGAGGAGCAGAGATGTGCTTGTCACTCTGCCTTGTCTGTCAAAAATCAAACCAGCCCTGCAGCACCAGACCTGGAACCTGAGCTTCCTGTTAGGGCTTCCTGGCTTTCTCTGCAAAAGCAATGCCGTTACCGAGCAATGTAAAGCTGCCCAATGCACAATACCAAATGACTTATTAATACCTATGCTCTCTACTTGTTTTACTGATTGCTCAACAGCTTGAGTGAGGGAAGAGGAGTGGAAACACAAGTAGATGGGTGCACAAAAAGCAGTGAGGATCAGAGGGTGGAAACGGATGTCGTCTGATTTCTCATTTGTGTCGCAGCTGGAGCGCTCTGTTCAATGTCTTTCTAGTCAGAGATAACAGGTAGAACACAAGGAGATAATAATGTAGGCCAAAAAAAAAAGAGGGGGAAATAGATTAAGTGATGGTAAATAGAATTAGTTTGCAACATGGGATGATGGCAGATTTCTTTGTCCAGAGCATGAGGCTCTGGTTTGAAGAAACGCTTGTACAGGATGCAGGTCCTCCATTGAGACAGGTAAATTAATATGGCACAACAAGCCATATTACAAATTGCTGTGCTGTAGGGCGGCAGCTGTAGGGTTAAGAAAGGGAAGAACAAAAGAAGATTGCCTCTGGCAGGCACTGTTCACACAACTAATACTCTATATTGATTACAAAGCAGAACTAAAGCAAACTGCTGAGTTGGACAAAACTAAAATTACAAATAGAAAAGTTCTGTTCAGATAGAAAAGATTGAGTGCACCAGTAAAGATTTTCTTAGCTGATACTAATAGCCAATGATTAACCAACCATATCTGCTGATGCTGATCTGATAACTAATATTTAGTAACAGTGCAAAGCCTTTTAAACCACTGACATGAGCAAACCTTTTTTTTTGTTTTGTATTTAAAGCAGACACACACACCTGCCTGCTCCAGCCCTCAACGAGGAACGAGGAGACCACCTAATACACACTCACATCGCCCCTTCACCCATGGCTCCTACCCTCAGCCCCGCTCCCTGCGCAACCCATGCTGCTATCCTGGGTGGGTGAGGCGGACCCTTGTGTGGACACCAGCACTGGGTGCATTTGGAGCCCTAGAGCACACTGCTGCCTCAGTGCTAGTGGGTCCTCCACAGCTGCCTGGGAGAAGCCACTTTTGCAAAGACACCCGGTGCCTGGTAGAGCGGAATTTTCCTTGTGCAGCTCCTTACCCGACCTGTGTGCAGCTCAACATCTTCTCACCAGCCCCGGTGCTTGCCCCTGCTGTGTGCACAGCATTGCTATGGCCACAGCAGGATCTGGTAACAGTCCCTTTGTTGCAGAGTGCGGCGACCTGTAACTGGTCTCTGGTGCCCCCTTCCCCTCCCACTGTTCACCGGGATCTGTAGTTTGCCGTGGGCTTGGGTCGACAGTGGGGCACGGAGACCAGACTATGCCCACCAGGGTGCCCCTGGGACATAATTATTGTCTACAACAACCAAAAAAAGCCAATAGCTGATAACATAATTTCTCCTTTTATCGGTGCCAATCCTATAACCAACCGATATTTATAGATTCATAGATTGTAGAGTCGGAAGGGACCCCAAAGGATCATCGTGTCTGATCTTGTGTCCCAGACAGGAAAGAGGACCGAGGTCAGATGACCCCAGCCAGGTGCCTATCTAGCCTCCTCTTGAAGACCTCCAAGTTAGGTGATAGTACCACCTCTCTTGGAAGCCCATTCCAGATTATGGCCACCCTTACTGTGAAAAATGTCTTCCTAATGTCTAACTTGAATCTACCCTCCACTAGTTTGTACTCATTGTTCGTAGTTACTCCTAGGGGTGCCCTGGTAAATAGCGCATCTCCAATTTTCTGTTGTCCTCCCTTGATAAATTTATAGTCTGCTACAAGGTCTCCCCTCAGACATCTCTTGTGAAGGCTGAAGAGATCCAGATCCCTCAACCTCCCCTCATAAGGTCTTGCACAGAGGCCACTAATCATATGAGTGGCCCTCCTCTGGACCCTCTTCAGATTCTCTGCATCCCTCTTGAAGTGCAGTGCCCAAAACTGGACACGGTACTCCAACTGTGGCCTGACCAATGCCGCACAGCGGGGGAGCATCACCTCCCTTGATCTGTTGGTCATGCATCTGCTAATGCACGATAAGGTGCGATTGGCATTGTAGATGGCATTGTTACACTGCCAGCTCATATTCATTTTGGAGTCAACTATGACTCCAAAATCCCTTTCAGCCGCTGAGCTGCTGAGGAGGTCATCCCCCAACCATTAGGTGTGCTGGGGATTCCTCCTCCCTAGGTGGAATACCTTGCATTTATCTTTGTTGAATTGCATCCTGTTTCGTTCTGCCCATTGATCCAACCTGTCCAGATCGACCTGTATCTGCTCCCTGCCCTCCGGTGTGTTAACTTTGCCCCATAACTTGGTATCATCTGCGAACTTGGACAGGGTACTCTCCACACCCTTGTCCAAATTGCTGATGAAGATATTAAATAACACCAAGGACTGAACCCCACAGGACACCACTGCCCACCTCCTTCCAGGCCAAAAATGACCCATCCACCACCACTCTCTGGGTGTGGTCCCTAAGCCAGTTGGCCACCCACCCTACTGCCCAGTCATGAGTAGAATCCTACCATGTTTCCATTAAGCCAACTAGGTCATACTGGGTGCTAGCAAGTAAGAGTGTAAGCTCCTCCTATATCGATGCACTCCTGATGATTTGGGATGATCCTAGTTGCTACATGGGATAGTCACACATAATATTGACCAGAAGCAGTATGTCATTGTAGCAAAAACAAATGAGAATTATGTGCAATTAAAAAAAATGTTTCTGTGCTTCAGCCTTTAATCTTTCAAAGTACTTAAAGCACTTGATTGCTATACTAATTTTCCAGAAGCAGTGGTGCTTGAAGATAACATAGCTGCATCTGTTGTCAAATGCATTAGATCTTTATTTGCATGCCATGGTATTCCAAGAATTATATCAAGAATGGCAATACATTTTGCTAAAATTTCTGACTTTGATCCTGAGTCATCTAATCCCAGATATCCTTAAATTAATGGATTAGCACAATGTGGAGCATGCTTTGTGAAGAACGTGTTAAAAAAAGCAGTGAAAAAATCTATATGTGGCCTCATTCAACTACAGAGCTACCTTCAGTGCAGGGTGGAACGTACGGCTGTGTGAAGTTTCAGGTGCTGATTCGATTCAGAGGAGATTTGGCCTGATTGGGTGGCCAAATGTCCAAATTGAATCAGGAACCATTTAAAAGGTCTGAATCGATTTGAAGCTCTCCGAATCGATTTGGAGAGCTTCGGTGATTCAGGCCGTCCTCATCTGCTGCAGCAGGGAGCTGGACCCAGACTCTGAGCTGGTAAGTAGGGGCGGGGAAGGGGAGGTTGGAGGAGGGGGGAGGGGACCCCTGCCAAGCTCTATTCCCTGCTTGCTTCCCCAGCCCCTGCCCCATGGCTGCCTCGCCCGGCCCCAGCTCCCGGTGCTTTAAAAGCCCCGTTATTGGCTGCTGCCCTGCAGGGGGGCAATCCCTGCTGCCCCCCACTGCCCCATGCTGTGTGGGGGGGCCCTGTCACGAGCCCCCCCGCTCTCCCAGCCCCACCATGGCTGCCCTGCCCGCCCCAGCTCCTGGCCCTTTAAGAAAAAAACAAAAACCCTGGGATCACCAGCTCCTGCAATGGCCTCGGAGCTTCTGGGGGCTTGTGCAGAGCCCGCCATGCAGCGCAGGGCAGTGGGGATTGCCCCCCAGCCCAGCCAGGCAGGAACCAGCAAGTGCGGGGGGGGTTGTTTTTTTTTTAAAGGCCTGGGAGCTGGAGCAGGTGGAGCAGCCATTGGGGGGGGGAGGGGCTGGGCCTGTGTGATTTGGAGATTCAGCTGATTCAGCAGCAGCCAAAATCACCGAATAAGTGATTCGAATTACCAAATGGAATCACTGCCCCCTGAATCAGCCGAATCCAAATCTGAAGCAAATACTACCAGCTTCTCACAGGCCTAGTGGAAAGTCACTTGCTGAATTCCTCAATCAAAGACAGATAAATATTGGATTACCTGACATGGGGAAAAAACAAAAAGGAGAAAAAGAACCTATGATTATGTGAAAAAAGCTAGGGAAACACAATCATATTTGCAATATTACAAGAGAGGGGGCTGACCAATTCAACTCTGACCACAGGTGCTGGTCAGTTCTTAGGCATCCCAGTTCTTAGGCATGCAGACCACTTGTTAGGCATTCCTTAGATGCCTAAGGACTCTTAGGCATCTGCTGAAGATACCTAGTGACTTGGCCAATACAGAGTCATGTCAGGCCTTGGGCAGCAAGGTCTGGGAGTCACCCAGTGTCAGGAGAAGCAACCAGGATCCATGGGGAGTATGCAGAGTAGGGAAGCCAGAGGATCTGTCTGGGGAACTGAGTCAGAGATCCAGAGGGCCAGGCAAGGTGCAGGGTCAGGAGGCCAGCTAGGCCAGGTCCCCGGGAGATCAAACCAGAGTCAGGTCAGGGAGCCAAAGGGTCAAGCCAAACTCAGGGTCTGTGGACAAGCCAAGTTGGGTAGCTAGAGAATCCATCAATGAGCCAGTGAAGGCACAAGCCAAGGATACAGCAGACTAGCTAGATACAAGGTTGAGTCATGTTGCCCAGACACTTCCTCTTTCAGGTCAGGGGTGAAGGGTCAGCTGACCCTGGCTGCCCACTCTGGTGGCAGAGAGTGGGTATGTGACTGGGCCCAGATGGAGGGCTCTGGCCACCTGTGTCTGCCCCAATGCTCTGCTGAGGAGGTGGATAACCTATTTACAGGAATGCAGCCAGGTAGCATGAAGAGCAGCTCCCACTAGGTAAATGTGTGGAGTGGAAGTGGCATGGGGGAGGGAAGTGGTGTGTGGCGGGAGGGGCGCAGATCAAGGCCCCCCCCATGATGAGGGAGCAGTGGGGCTGGGGCGGGGCACTGCCCAGCCAGGGTGGTGAATGGGACTGAGGGCCAGGACGGGGAGGACAGGGCCACAGGTGGTTTGTCCAGGGAATCAGTGTACCAGCACTTAAAAATGGCAGTAGCCGTTTTTTACCTCAACAAATGAGCTTTAGTTCAAATTCTGCCACCAGTATATTTAAGCGTGGGGACCCTTTTAACCAGAGCCAAGCCGAGTAGGGCAAGGGAGGATGCAGGCTACCTGCCCAGGTCCTATTCACCGTGCTGGCTGGGCAGTACCCCCAGCCTCTGCCCCTGCCCCACTCCCTCCCTTGCCATGGGAGCCTCTATTTGCCGCCCCCCAAGTCCCTTCCCTCCACAGAATTACCTACGGGGTGCTGCTGCCCACGCTGCCCAGCTCAATTCCTGGCCACGTGTAGGTGTTCAGCAGCATCCAGGGGTCCCAGCCAGAAGGCATATTGTATTTATTGGTGACATTATCAGCTACACCAGCCAAAAAAATGGATAGCCGAGAATGTAGAGGTGCACCAATATATGGGACTAAGGCCAAGGCAAGTACTGCCCAGTGATGGCAGAGTGGGACATGAGATGGAGCCGCAGGTGGCTTGTCTGGGGGGTACTGGGGTGGGTTGGCTCCCACTGCCGTGCGCACCCCTGGAGAGGCAAGTGGGGCATGTGCCTTCCGGATTTGTGCACGGGGTGAGGGAAGGCTCTGGGCTCAGGGACAGGGGCTATGCCAGCCTCTTCCCAGCAGAGGGGCTCAGCGAGGGCTGTGCTCTGGGTGGGTGGGGGTCGGGTACGTGGCAGTGCCACTGGGAGTGGGGAGCTATGCAGCAGCACTGGGAGGGGGGCTATGGGCTACCCTAAAATTTACTGTAGCACCCCCTCCTAGAGCTGCTGCAGCCCGCCTCACCCTCACCCACAGCCCCGGCCCAGCCCCGCAATGAGAAGAGGCCAGCCCAGACCCTGGCCCCGAGCCTGCAGCAGGCAGTCTACCCTCGTCCCACGCACAAATCCATATGCGACCATGCCTCCCCCTGGGTGCACGCAACCTCCAGACAAGCTTCCCACAGGTCCATCCTGCATCCCACGTCCTGTCCCCCCCCCATGGGCAGTGCCTGTCCCTGCCCCAGCCCCCCTCCCTCCCTCACCATGGGGGCCTCGATCTGGGGGAGCAGGCAGGGGATGGGGCCTGGCAGGGGTCCCCCCATGGTCCCTCCCACCTCTTTCAGCCCCCCTCACTTACCAGCTCCGAGTCCAGCTCCAGCTCCCTGCTGCAGCGGGTTGGGACTGCCCGAATCCCCAAAGCTATCCAAATCTTTTCCAAATCGATTCAGAGAGCTTCGAATCAATTCGGACCTTTTTATTTGTCCCTTAATTCAATTCAGATTTGGAGGTTTGGCCACTAAATTGGGCCAAATCTCCTCTGAATCGAATCAGCACCCGTAACTTCACACAGTCCTAATGAAGTCCACATTTCTCAACCAAAAAGCAGGGATGACAGCACACAAGTCTCGTAGATTCATATCTTCACCTTAACTGATAGTTTGCTGTTATTCCATGCATGTTTCTTAGCTGCTTTTCCAATTCTTTTAGTTCAGTCTGAATGTCAAGATTCCTGTTGATCAGAAAACCCAAGTAGCAAAAACTGTCAATGACATCAATTGTATAAACCAGTAATAGACCACATCAGGTTGGTAAATAGACAATGATAAAATGTTTCTCTTTGTAATCAAGAATTATCTTCATACAGCTCAGTTCATCAGTAGGATATTTAGTATGCACAGCAGCCCCTGCCATATAACCTCCAACATCTGAGATTTTTTTTTGTTAAGGCATATGAAAATATAATTGTTGAAAAGCAAAGTAGGGTTAATATCCAGGGATTAAGTAAACAATTTGGGCATAATGTTTGAAGACAGCACAAAAAGGTATGTACCTGCAGTGTTAATTTGCTTGCCTTGCTACAAATATATCACAGTAGCATGAATAAAAGATGGGGTCCCTGAGAAATCTGTAGGCTAACCTGTGCATATGTATAAGTAGCTGAGAAATAGGGTCCAAATCCTGAATAAAAGCAGCTCCTATAGAAGTCATTGGGAGCTGCAGATGCCCAGAATCTCTTGAGATGGATCATTTATAATGTCTCTTGTTACAAATAGCACAAATGTTTAGGTAGTATCCTGCAGTGGAATTAATTTCAGCCTCTGAGCCTTGTTACATGTTGTGTTTTGAGCTGCTCAAATGTTGATCAGTGTTAGTGCTAGCTCAAGTTTGGAGCAGTCGCATCTTAAGGCTAAAAACCTTCTATGACTGTCCTCCACCAGCACAGCTCTGACTTGTCACTAGGGGGCTGGGGAGCAAGGGGCTGAATAAGAGCTACAGCTATCACTTGCCATTTCTGGGCTGGTGAATCAGGACAGGCTTCTATCCCTGCTTTAGGTTGGGCGGGGTGTGAGAAATGGGCTTGGGGGAGCAAAAACATGAAGCTGGGAGGCGGAGAGTTAATGGGATGGGGTAGATAATGAAATGAGAGGTGGAAAGGAAATGGGAATTGGGGGAGGGGTGATGAAATGCAGGAAGTCAGCCACTGAAGGGTAATATAAAAAATAAAAATAGAAGAATTTAAAAAGAAATAAAGAGGAAGTAAATTAAAGCAGGTCTTGTGTTTTAATAAATTGGGATGTGGGAGGAGATGGTCATACTTCCCTGGGTGGCTGGGAGGTGGGAGCAGTATGGAAAGGTGCTTTTGGAGGAGCTACTACCCCTATCCAGGGAAGGAAACCCCAGCCTATGGGGACCCAATCCAGCCCCCTACCTTGGCCCCCAACCCCTCCCATCCTGGACCCATGTCTGCCCTGAGGCCTGGCTAGCAGGCATATGCTGTGTAGGCTTTTTGCATGGGGTTGCACTCCTGGGGATGGGAGGGTCACAACCCTGAGGTTGGGAGGTGGAGTTGGCTTGGTGCCAGAACTGCCCCCTGGGCAGTAGAGTTCAGGGGCTGGAAAGTTTGTCCATACATAACAGGAGGGTGGAGTAGAGGATACTGCATCCTGGCATGCTAAAGGACTGCAGCTTGGGCAGCTCATCTGTGGGGAATGGCCACACATTAATGGAACACAAGCTGAGTAACACAGATCAGAGATAAACCTGCCCTGGAGTGACATAACTTTAAGCTGCCTAAAATGTGCTTAAAACTAGTTTCAGGTGTTAATATGTGGACAAACTAGGGGTTTAGAGCTCCAGGGGTCATCTAAAATTAATGCGTAACAAAGCCCTCAGAGAACAAGGGTGAAAGGGAAACAAGGGTTGATATTACTACCAGTCAATGGTTTTCACCAGAGCTCCCATCTTCAGCTGGCATATTTAAGTCTTCTTTGGGAAGTAATTACCTACCATGGCTTTCCTACTTTGAAACTTCTGAAGCAATGGAAGTGAACATGTTGTATAGAAGCCCAAAAGTACAGGTAGGGGAAGTCTTTAAAATGGGTAGATAGAAAATAATAGAGCTGTTGAGACACACTTTAAAGGATCACAGCCAATTCACAACCTTTTTTTTTTGTTTCTCCCCTTGCTTGGATATGTCAGGCCAACGTTCCTTAGTTATCTCACAGTTTTGCTATGCAGGCTTAATTGATGTTTGTTGAGTGGTTTCAGGAGTGCAAAGAATAATCAGGTTGATAAACTTGTCTGGACTTGTACCTTGTTAGTGCTACAGGCCAAAGAGAATATGATATTTATTAAAATATGTCTCTTCACTAAATGTAATGGGGATTTTAGCATACATAATAAGGACTGTTGTCTGTATAAGGATATTGCTTTATAGCTATCGTTTAAGGCTTTTTTAGAAACCCACTTATTAGAAGATCAGATCTCTGATGTGTCTACGGTGATTTTAAAACCAAAGGGGCAGGCAAGTGGAAATAAAAAAATTGTTCATGCAGACACCTAAACCTAAATTTGGAAATGTGTCTTCCTACCTTGACACAGCTGATATTAACACCCAGGGAGAGTGAAAAAACTAATACATCTTGTACCATTTAATGGTGCAAAATAAATCAAAATGACTGATGGCAAAATCACCTAGGACAAAAAAGCTTTAAAAAATGAGAGTGAATTTTAGAGATCATGAATGCATGAAATAGAGAGCTATAAATGGAATACAGGTAGACCAAGTGCAAACAGTATGCTTTGCAATCTGTCCCCATACAGTTCCATTAATTGACTTCACCTGTTAATTAAAACACCTTCCCATTCTGGTTGTGCATCATATGGTTTTGTTGATTGCACCTCAGTTCTAACTTGAAGTCTTCATTCCTGTTTTGTTACTACTCTCATCCTAGTTCTTTTTTGTGCACCTCTTGAGCAGTATTCTGCCATTTTTATAGTGGGTCTGCCTTGAATGGGAAGTTATGGTCAAAAGTCAGTTATGGAGTAGACTGAGAGCATGCCAAACTCATTCCATTTGTGATCAAAGTCAAACTTCATTCTACTGTTTACAGATTAGAAATAAGAAAAATAGCAGCTTTTTTGGGAAAAAAGCCAATTTTGTCAAGTTGTGGAAATGTTTTCAGTTAATAGCATTTTATTTTCATTTCCACCTTCAAAATATGTTTTTAGGAATGCATCAGTGGCCAAAATAATCACCCTATCATTATTCACTCAGCATTCTGAAGTCTTTATGATACTTAGCTATTTCTGTTAATATCTGGAAGCTTCTGAAAGAATAGAAGACACCTGTTTCAAAGAGGCAGCTCCCTATTAAGGTGCATCAGCCACTGTATACCATTTTAAAGGCATTCTAATCAAGTGATGAACCAAACCTTTAATTACTATGCAGGTGTTTTCTACATGATTAAAGACCAAGCATGGAGAAGACAAGTATTAGTCTGAAAATGGGGGCTAAGTGGAAGTATGTTGTTACTTTAACAAGCAGGCTGTCTCCCCACAGCACACACGTCTCAAAAATTAGTAAGACAAACTCAGAAATGCAACAGGCAGATATTTTGATCATGTCTGGCAGACATCTTTCTAGCTCTCTGCATTGATATGCAGTGTTTTTGATAAACTGAGTGTCCTTCAAAAATTATTTGTCTATAGCCAGGGGGAGATCCAAGATTTTGTAAAGGAGAATGCAGGAATAGTGACCAGCTGCCCCCCAGGGTGGGCAGACCCTGCCATGACAGCAGCCAGGGACTTTAAGTCCCTTAGTTAGATAACCTTCTCTTCCTGCTCTGTGCTCACAGGCACATTCCCACCCCTCTGCCCCTATTCCCAACTGAACTAGGAGCAGGAGTGGGGAGCTGCAGAGAGAGGCTCCAGAGATTCTCTTGTCCTGTTTCAGCTGGGCTGCACTTGCAGCCAGGCTCTGCAGGGGACAGCAGTGACGGTGGCAGCAGCAGGCAGGCTTCCTTCCCCTGACTGCTTCAGGGTTGTCAAGGAATAGTTAGGGGGACTGGGCAGGGAGGAGGAGTCCACCTGCCACTGCCTGCTCATGTCTGCCACCTATCCATGTCTGAGCCTGGCTTCCTGCAGAGCAAAGCTGGAGTGGGCAGGAGTGGCTGTAAAGCCTATCCTCAACCCCTGAGCAGTGGGGACAGTGTCAGCAGTGGGTGGGTTCTTCCTCTTCCTGGTCCCCTGTGTGTTCCCTGCCAGCCCAGAAACAGATGCAGGGATGGGGAATGCACCCGCTGTCCCCAGCTGATTCCAGTTCCTTGCAGAGCCCAACTGGATTGGGCAGGAATGGCTGTGGAGCCTTCCCCTGCCCTTACCCCTGGGGCAGGCAGAGACAGTGGTAGTGGTAGGTGGGGCAGTTGTAGGGAAGGGAGAGGAGGTGCTGCTGACTGTGGAGGGGGGAAATTGTTACTTGATTCAGGGATTTTAAAAAATAAAGGCCCCTGGCTGCTGCTTCTGTGCTAATGTCAACTGAAGTGGGGATGCCTCTGTACCACTGTATCCCCACTAGATCTGCCACTGCGTATGGCTTTCCAATTCAAAGTTGCAGCAAATAGATATGCACAAGTTGTAGCACGGGTACAAAGAAATAACATGACTCCAATGTGGCAGTATGTCTAAAGGCATAACAATTCAAGAGGCCCATCATCTTTTCAGATTGTTAGCATTGCACAAAAAATATCACCAATATCTAATTTTTTTCATTTATTCATCATAGTCTTCTAATAGAGCAGAAATGAAATTACCTACAATGGAATGCTAAAAATATTGTCTTCACACACTAGAGAACAAAACCAGCTATGGATATCTTATAAAATAACAGGAAAAAAATAAATGTAAATTCCATATTCTACATAAATCTCTACGTAGACACACTGACACTCAGTCCTGACTGGCACAGCAACCTATACACACTTTGAATTGTGGCAAACAATTCATTTAAAAAGAAAAAAACCCTACAGTATATTAGGTAATGTGCACAGTCCAGTAATACATGTGTTACATTATTGATAATGACAGGACAAGCACCTAGCTGGGGTCATCTCACCCCAGCTCTCTTTCCTGCCCAGGGCGGGGGGTCGGAGTCAATGACCTACTAAGGTCCCTTTCGACCCAACATTGTGAATCTAGGAAAGACATAGCCAAAGTATGCTATGGGGGGAAAAAAGAAACTTTGATAACGTTTTCTGCAAAGAGTTGCAGATGCAGTCTCAAGCCCTATGAGGAGAGACTGAGAGACCTGGACCTCTTCAGCCTCCGCAAGACAAGGCTGAGAGGTGATCTTGTGGCCGCATACAAATTCATTAGGGGGCTGCAGCAAGGGATTGGAGATGCTCTGTTCGCCAGGGCGCCTCTTGGGGTAATGAGGAACAATGATCACAAACTGACAAAGAGCAGGTTTAGGCTAGATATCAGGAAAAATTTCTTCACGGTAAGGGTGGCCAAAATTTGGAATGGGCTTCCAAGGGAGGTGGTGCTCTCCCCTACCTTGGGGGTCTTTAAGATTGTGCGGGCCGGGAGCAGTCCGAGGCCCTTTTTTCGCGCGGCGGGCTGTGGCCAGCAGCCCGGACACGCCGGGTCGGGGAAGGCAGGCATCACGCTAGAATTAGGCACGGACGCTTAATGGTTGATTTTAAGATTGTTTACTTACACTGTAGATGGTCGCGGTGCAGGCTGGAAAACTTCCAGGAAAACTTCGCTTAAGTCCCAGTTTAAGGACTCGGACAGAGCTCTGGATTCACTCACACGAAGTTTGCTAGGCTCCGTGGAACTTGCGCGCAGGGAAGGGTACGTTGAGGGATTAGGCGGTGACGGGGAGAGGCGAGAGGCTGATCAGACCCCTATAGCCTTCTTGAAATACATGCTGGGTCCAATAGGCTCCGCAGCGCTTGGAGATCTTCACGAGATGTGAAGTCTCCTCCTCCTGATGTTCGTGGAGCCCTCCAACTTGGGCGGAAACCACTCAAGCCTTTTATATGGCTAGCAAACCAATCGCTAGCCACCACGTAGGAATAATTTAGAACTGGCCAATAGTGGGGCACGAATCTGAATACTGTCATGACCCAAAGGCATGATTTTGTGTGTGCTTCGGCACCAGAATTATCCCCGCCAAGTTGCAGCTTCATTGCACGGGAGAGTTTCCTGTCGTAGAGGAAAACCCCGGTGCAGGGACGAGTTTCCCACCTTTTCTGCAGCTTCTTTTGCAGAGTGCATTGCTCAAGTTGCAAGAGGAATGCACGGTGCAAAAGAGTTCCCGCCACCGGTATGTAAATTCG
>NW_005843276.1:155225-190315 GCF_000455745.1 Alligator sinensis | reverse complement strand
TCTTTCCTGCCTAGACAGGGAGTCGGACTCGATGATCTGTTGAGGTCTCTTCCAACCCTAGCATCTGTGAATCGAAGATGATAACTTGAAGGCCTGTTTTTGGCTCAGGAGTTGTGGTTTGAATATCTTTCCTTAGGTTTTAAAAGCAAAGAAATGCATAAACAGTTCTAACAGAAAAATGATCCTAAACCATTATGAGCGGTGTGCATATGTCTCTGAATATGCATGCATATGTTTTTAAGAGAATGAGATTTTATAGGGCCCATGTAGGTTTTTATGATTTTCTGGCAGTGATTAAAAAGCTTGAACAGAAAACACCACTATGAAATGCAACTAGTAACTGAGTTAAAACTGGTTTGAGATGGTAAATTAATGGTTTAAATAATTATATATAAAGAGTTCCTGGTGATGGTAGTTATTTCCCCACTTAGTAAAAAGTCAGATCTGCCTGTGGATATTTCAGTAAAATGTTCACTCATCCAAATAATATGACTTTGGAAAACTGCTGTTGTCTGGAATAACAGAAGAAATTTTTATTGGTAGGATTTTCCTTTTGTGAAAATCTATATTTATTTCTGTTTCTCAGCATCCCTTTAGGGGTCTGTATTTTTATTTCATATCTCATATCTGGAAAGTTCCATATTCTGTTTTTCTAGTAAAGCTTTGGTTGCCATGCTATGTGATTCTTCTGATTTTCTGACCACGTAAAGCAGAATGGGAATTGCAAAGTACTGAATACTTTTGAAAATAAGGCTTTCCTTTCCAATCTAAACAGAAGCTGAGCACTTGAAAATCTGACCCCATTGTTTCTGTTACCTCATATTAAAGTTGGAAGCGTACATTGTGATTCAGGTATAAACAAGATGGCAAGCATATTTACCTGTGGACTGAGTTATGCAGAAAGTTATAATTCCCTCTGATTTAAATGTCCTGTATACAAAGTTGCATATACATAGATACTTACATATATACATATTTGCGCACACACACATATATAAAGGTATGTATGTGAAAGGCCTCTTGTTCCCAGTACTGCTTTGGTTGCTTTGTTGGTGTATTCCACTGGGTGGCAACATATTTCTTTAGCAGCTGAAATACATATACATACATGTATGTATGCATGTATGTATGTATATGCAACTTAGTATACAGAACATTTAAATATATATAAGAAATATATAGAGAAAGGGGGAGTTCTTTTTCATATTTTTTTCTTTGGCTTCTACTATTAAATATTTGCATCTATATTCTGAGATTCATGAACATCTTTCTGTTGTAGTAAAGCCATATTAGTTTCAAAGAACTGACCAATATGATTTCTGCAGTCTTGCTTACACAGTATTTTTTGCCATAAGTTCACATTTTTCAATACAAAAGTTATATTTAGCATGCAATTTAGAAAATTAATGAATTATGTTTTTTGAAAACATTCAGTTTTTTTCCCTTCTGGAGGCCTCTTGTTTCCAGTACTGCTTTGGTTGATTTGTTGGTGTATTCCACTGGATGGCAACATATTTCTTTAGCAGCTAAGAGGCTGAGAAAAAAACATTTTTAAATGGCCCCATTAGGGCATACACTACTGGCTGTTCTTATAGAGAAGAATTAAATTGTTTGTAAATATGGCTAGTCTGGTCATTATATTCAAACTGAACTGTACTTACTATTTTTGGTGCTGGCAATGAAGAAAGCTTGAAAATTTAACTGTTTTCCTCTGCTTAGTAAACCAAGGATGTTAATTATCCTGTTCTTGTAAGAAAAAGAATAGGTGTCTCTCTCATTCTTGCTTTTTTCTTTCCTTTCTCACTTCTCTTTCACTTGAGGTGTCCTTATTTTTTTTCATTCAACTAGAGTGGTAGTTCTCCATCTTTTTTAAACTTGAGGTGTCCCTCGTTAGACTCAGCACCCCTTGGAAAATACTAGCTCTTAGTTTTCACTTGTTTTTGACTATGGAAAAATAATACAGCAGTTTTTCTGTTCCAGAGAATTCAGGAAGAACACCATAGGTTGGAATGTTTTTAACACTATGGATTCTTGTTTGAAATCTCTGTACTTAACCTCTGAATCATGTATTCCTAACAGTGCTAACATTGTATGGCATCCTGGGGCACACTTGAAAGGATCTCTATGCACTCTGAAAATCACTGGACTAGAGGCTGCATTCTGCTTTACCTAGAGAAGTCTTTCTAGATAAGGACTTCGGGGCTTTCTGACTCTTAAATTAGTTCTATGATCTTGGCTCTTTTTGCGCCTCTTCAATTTTTAACCCTCAGGACTAGGGACAGAATTTACACACAGATTGGTAGAACTTGCACATAAATTGGTAGAAGTGATCAGAAACTGATTCAAATCTATAACACGACAGAAGTTCAATACACATAAACCACTTTCAAAAAGGCCAAAACCTGTTTAAGATAAACCTGGATGAATCAGACTTAACTGATTTAGGTTTAATCTTTTTATTGAACTTCTGTCCCAGATCCCCTCCAGATTCAAGTTAACTCACAGTCCCCCAGCATCCCAGGATACTTTGCACCTCCCCTTCAAACCTCCTCTCTCAGGGTGGGCAGATTAGCCTTGACTTAAGCTGTCTACTCCATCTGAGCAGGGAAATGTGCTCTACCACCCCCCAGCTTCTGGTCTGGGTCACTGCAGGCATGTGGCTGCATTTCCAGAATCAAAAGTGAATATCTGTTCACTTGCTTATTGGTTCAGTTTACGAAGCTTAGACTAACCTGTGAAGATTGAATCGATTCAGCCTCAAGCTTTTTGACTGTCTGTATTTAGCCCAGGTGGGTAGCCTTAGGATAAGGAGACAAGGACGGCAGTTTACAGCTTCCATTGTCCTTTAGATTCTGACAAAGACGTGAGAGACCTGATTTTGGAGGTTTTCACCTTAGCATTACACTACATCTGCCAACATAAATACGAATTGTCTAACTGAAAACCTGTGGAGACCATGACAAGGAGTTATTACACTAATCAACTAGAATTTCATATTTTTTTAATTTATTTTTAAAATTGAATTTGTTTGTCTCCAATTTTACTTCAAAGAAAGATAAGCCAACTATCTGCAAATTATTAATGTACTGAACCAAGTCTTGTCACCTAAGTATGTGAGCTACATGGTACCTCATTTGTTTTCCTAATTGTGTCTATTAAGTGGGTTGTCATGGGTGATTTCAATTACCCAGACATCTCTTGGGAAGAACATTCATCGAAGTCAGATCAATCACATTGCTTCCTGACCTGTATCAAAGAGCTCTATCTGACTCAGGAAGTGCATGGGACAACCAGAGGTAATGCTCTCCTAGACTTGGTCTTGGTCAAGGGAGATGATCTGGTGAGTGACTTGAATATAGAAGGTAGCCTGGACAACAGCCACCATGAAACCATCACATTCACTATCCATCGCAAGGCAGGAAAATTAGCTAGCAGGGTTGAAGTTTTGGACTTCAAAAAAGTGAATTTCAGCAGGCTCAGGGCAATAGTAGGAGAAGTGCTGCAAGACCAGGGACCAAAGGTCAAAGGAGTGCATGAAGAGTGGTTGTTCCTCAAGGACACAATCCTTGATGCCCAAAAGAAGTCCATTCCCATGCGGAGGAAACGTAGCAGAAGGGCTGGTAAGCCCTCTTGGCTTAATAGGGATATCATGGTCCTCTTGAAGAAGAAGAAGGAGGCATACAACAATGGAAGCTTGGGACAGTTCCCAGGGAGGACTATACAACAGCGGCCCACACTTGTAGGGAGCAGATTAGAAAGGCTAAGGTGAAGACCACTGTACTCGGCCTTAGTGAGGCCGCAGCTGGAGTACTGTGTCCAGTTTTGGGCTCCACAATTCAAAAAGGATGTGGAGAAGCTTGAGAGAGTCCAGAGAAGAGCCACGCGCATGATCAGAGGTCAGGGAAGCAGCCCCTTCAATGACAGACTGAGAGCCCTGGGGCTCTTTAGCCTGGAAAAGCGCGGGCTCAGGGGTGATCTGATGGCCACCTACAAGTTTATCAGGGGTGACCACCAGCATCTGGGGGAACGTTTGTTCACCAGAGCGCCCCAAGGGATGACGAGGTCGAATGGTCACAAACTACTTCAAGATTGTTTCAGGCTGGACATAAGGAAGAATTTCTTTATTGTCCGAGCCCCCAAGGTCTGGAACAGCCTGCCACCGGAGGTGGTTCAAGCGCCTTCATTGAACACCTTCAAGATGAAACTGGATGCTTATCTTGCTGGGATCCTATGACCCCAGCTGACTTCCTGCCCTTTGGGCGGGGGGCTGGACTCGACGATCTTCCGAGGTCCCTTCCAGCCCTGGAAAAAAAAAAAAAAAAAGACTGAATTTAAACTAGCAACAGAAATCAAGAACAATAAGAAGTGCTTCTTTAGATATGTAGGGAATGGGAAGAAAACATATGGAAGCATGGGGCCATTGGTTAACTCAGAACAGCTGGTTACCGACATGCTGGAGAAAACTGAACTCCTGAATGACTACATTGCTTCAGTATTTCACCAAACTAAGGGGAAAATCATACTTGATAAGGTTCAGAATGGGCATGGTGAGAATGACCGCCTTCTTACTGTTGAAGCTGAGCTGGTGCATTATCAGCTTGGAAAGTTAAACATTTATAAGTTAGCAGGGTCGGATGAACTTCATCTGGGAGTGCTGAAGGAGCTGGCCGAAGTCATCATGGGACCTCTAGCAAAACTCTTCCAAAACTCATGGCACTCAGGGGAGGTCCCTGAAGACTGGAAGAGGGCCAATGTTGTGCCCATCTTCAAGAAGGGGAGGAGAGAGGACCCTGACAACTATAGGCCAATTAGCCTAACTTCTATCCTAGGGAAAATCCTAGAAAAATTCATCAAGGAGTCTATGTGCAATATGTTTGCAGAAGGTAGGATTAGCAGTCATTCCAAAACTCATGGCACTCAGGGGAGGTCCCTGAAGACTGGAAGAGGGCCAATGTTGTGCCCATCTTCAAGAAGGGGAGGAGAGAGGACCCTGACAACTATAGGCCAATTAGCCTAACTTCTATCCTAGGGAAAATCCTAGAAAAATTCATCAAGGAGTCTATGTGCAATATGTTTGCAGAAGGTAGGATTAGCAGTCAGGGGCCAAACTGACTAGCACCGTGACTGAAAGGGACCTGGGGTAATAATAGACCATAGTATGAACATGAGCTGTCAGTGCAATGCTGTAGCCAGCAGGACAAACAATACTCTGGCATGCATCAACCAATGCATCTCAAGCAAAACCAAGGAAGTGATTCTTCTGCTTCACTCAGCATTGGTGAGACTGCAGCTGGAGTACCACATCCAGTTCTGGGTGCCGCACTTCAACAAGGACATGGAAAAGCTTAAGAGAGTCCAGAGAAGGACCCCCCGTATGATCAGAAACTTGCAAGGGAAGCCATATAAGGAAAGGCTGAGGGACTTGGGCCTCTTCTGCCTAAAAAAGAGAAGGCTGAGAGGGGACTTGGTAGCAGCTTACCACTACGTCAGGGGAATACATCAAGGGCTCAGCGAACAACTGTTCACCAGGGCAGTCTTGGGGAAAACCAGGAATAATGGCCTCAAACTCCTGGAAGACCATTTCAGGCTTAACACTAGGAAAAACTTCTTCACAGTTAGGGGTGTACAGATTGTGGAATAAGCTTCCTCCAGAGGTGGTGCAATCACCTACCCTGGAGATCTTCAAGAGGAGACTGGATGGTCACCTTGCTGGGGTCACCTGACCCGAATTGTCTTTCCTGCGTAGTGCAGGGGAGCTGGACCCAGTGATTTTTGCGAGGTCCCTTCAAGCCCCTTACAATCTATGAATCTATAAGGAAAATTATTTTCATTCAGAATTTAAACTTTCACAATGGAATTTTCTTGGTACTTTTCACTAGTGAGGGATTCTAAAGTATATAAACATTTTTATTCTTTTCTGTTATTTTCAGGCAGGCACCAGGGTGAGCCAAGGAGGTAAAGGGTAGAGTGCAAGGCATTGGGGTATGAAGCCTTTTGGAGGGCAAAGGGCGGGAGTCAGGCCACTTGCCCCTCTGCCACTACTTTTCTTGCCAGTTGCACCCTCTACTTATGCTTTCCCTACTGCAGTGGTAAGGGGATGAATCTAATTATTGTATTACATAGTTGTCTTAAATTCAGAGTAGTCCTGGATTTTGGTAAATACAGTACATGTATTATTTAGATCAAGAGAGCCAAACTGTAGCACATGTGCCACAAGTGGCACAGGCAGCCTCTGTATGTGGCATAAGATAGATCAGCAAGGGGACAGGCAGCATAACAGCAAATGAGACAGGAAGCACAAGGCAGAGGAGGAGATCAAGCAGGGAGTACAGGTCAGAAAGCAGAGCAGGAGATTGGGTGGGGAGCACAGAGTAGGGAACAGAAAGCAGAGCAGTGGATCAGGCAGAGGAAGGGGATTGGAATGGCACTGAGGGAAGTTGGGATCATTTGTGGTATGTCTGCCAAGAAGCTTGGCTTCCACTGAGTTGGATCATTTCAAACTGCATCAATTCAAGGATTTCTATAGTCTAGTTAACATTTTAAAGTACTTAATTCATCCTTTTGTTCTCAAGGATACTGACTGTGTCTGCTCCTTGTCGGCATTTTCGTCTAATGGGTGATATGTCAGAGAAATGAAGATTAATGATCATTTAGGACCTAACAGAAGAAATATATGTCCTGAAGTTTGAGTCCACACGTGCTCTTCTTTAGATCTTCATTTCCAAGTGTTAATGGTTCTATTAACCTTCCTTATCTTTGGACTATCAAAATTAACAGATTTATAACATGTCCTGATTATGCTTTCCAAAGTCCAAAAACACTCAGTCATCTATTACTTAGTCATACCTGAGAAGTTTTGAGCTGCAGGTTCTTGTTTATAAATTTAATAGTTATAACATGTTTTTAAAAGAACATATTTTCAATAAATGCTTTTTTTTTCTACTCTTCTGGCTTACTAAAGCAGAACTAGTTTTGGCTTATTCATTTAGATTTGATTCAAAGACTGGAAGAAATTGTTGGCTGCTGGGTGAAGCTTTATTTTTGGTCTGAAAGAAGCACTTGGGAAAAGGTTCAGGTGCACTGGGTGGGCAACCCCCCGAAGTCCCAACAGGGCCCCAGAAGTGTGTGCCGGCCCCAGCAGTGCGCTGAAGTGGTGAGCTGTCAGCGGGGATCAGGCTGCTGTCTCCTGCTGGCACCTTGGTGGTACCCTGAGTGGACAAACTGGGAAAATCCCGTGAGTGCCCATGTAGTGTGTGCTTAGCCCATAAGTGAGCTGAAGTGTTGGGGGGGTAACTTTGCCTTCCATCATGGGGGTACCTGTTGTGGGGCCAGGGGAACACCTAATTTGAAGACTGGAAGAAATTGTTGGCTGCTGGGTGAAGCTTTATTTTTGGTTTCAAAGAGGTACTTGGGAAAAGGTTTGGAATCCACTGGGTGGGCAACCCCCAAAGTCATGCCAGGGACCCTGTATTGTGTGCCTGCCCCACCCGACAGTGTGGTGAAGCAGTGAGCTGTCAGCAAAGAGCAGGGTGGGAGTGCCCTGAATCTGTGATGGTGCCCCAGGACTCTGTGCCTCCCCAAACAGTACGCTAAAGTGGCAAGCTGGCAGCGGGGGGGCGCGGCTCCTGCCTCCTGCTGGCACCTTGGTGGTTCAGACCAACAAACAGTATTTTTTATTAACCTGAACCTTGAACTGCCTGACCTGCAAAGATTTGCATCCATTCCACCTGGTATGTAGTGGCTGCACTGCAACAGAAATTGGAAGAATTTCTGAGTGAACCCAAGCGACACCTGGTGGGCAAATCATGGCAGAACAAGGAAAATCCTGGTTTTGTCTGTGTCTTGGAAAACACATTAAAAAATATCACAATAAAAATAATAGTCTGCACAATTTGCAATGCTAAAAATAAAATGTGTCAGTGGTTTAATTTACCATGACAATTTGAAATCTACCATGATAAAACCAGGCCAATGTATATTTTCAGATGCGACTAAGCTAACGAAATGGTGATTTTTGTCACCATTTCATGATGTGTATCTAGGCAACGTGTAATATGAACAAGGGCCCTATGAATGTATGTTTGATGGTCATATTTTCCTAAAAATCACAGACTTGTTATAGATATCATTTAACGTTTCACTGACATTTCACTTGACATGGGCCTGATTTGATCCCTGTTAAACCTTGGGACAAACATATGTAGCACTGTCATTTACATGTGTCATCCTTGCAGGCTGTATTGGTGCTCCTCCTCCAGAGAGGAGCATGTAGCCTAGCCAGCTTGTACCAGGAAAAGGTGTAATAAACTTACCGATGCGCAAAGCCATGTCCTGGGAAAAAGCATTGGCACTTTTTGTCCCACATATTTTGGAGGGACTTGAAGTGGGACGGTGCATTTGCAGCATCTATTTACAGCTTTAATGGCCCATGCAAAGATGAGGTTAAAATACAGAACTGTCACTTCCTAGCCGCTTGGCACAGAGGGAACATGCCTCCAGAAGTAGTTCTGATACCAGGGAACGTGCCTCTTGATACCAGTAGAGGGGGAAAATAAAAAGGCAAAATATCTGTGAGCTGCATGGGAAACTTACCTCTCTAGTTTAATTTTTAAATGTTCTCTAAATACATTAAGCTAGGGCTTGAGTCCTACCACTCTTATCCACATTGAGTGGTACCTGCTGTCCTATGAGACCAAGTGATATCTAGCAGAATCTGATAGTAAGTGAGCATACAAAGATTTTACTAACACCTATATGATTAAGGGCTAAAGTTTGCCAGAGTTCAGTAGCTCTAAATATGTAGTAAGGAACCATACATATAGGGCATTTTTACGTGTACTCCAGGAGGCATGTGGGGGGGCACTTTAATTAGCAAGCCACACTAATTAAAAGTGCCCGGGTGTCACATGTATCAGCATCCCTGAGCTGAAAAATGACAGTGGGGCACTTTGAACAAAAGTTCACTGAACCAGCTTTAGTTCAAAGCACGCCACTGCCATTTTTCAGTGTGGGGGCACTGATACATAAGATGCTACGGTCTGCTGGAGCACATTAATTTATGCACTCCAACAGACTCGATTAATCAAGTCTGCTCTGATGCACTAGATTTCCAGCGTGTCAGAACAGGATTTTTGCCTGTGTATAGGAGCCCATAGATTTCCTTTCTGCCTATTATTTTTAGCATAGACAGATATTTCTCAGTAGAAATCATTTTCCATTACCATTGAATTAACTTGTTTGTGAAATGGTCTAGCTTAAATGGGAATTTTCTGGTTACTGAATATATCAAAAGGAGTAAATTAATCTTTATGGAAAGTATAGCCTATCTGCAATGACCATTCAGTAGTTTAAAATGCTAGTTGCATCTTTTTCTAATACAGAAAATATACATCTATTTTCATAGTAAATGCATTTTATTATGATATAGTGTATTAACAGGGTAGGAAAATTAATCCTTTCTAGTGCAAGCAAAATATCATTACCTGAATCAGGACGTGTGTGACATTTCCTCATGAACCTTTCATTTAGATAATGTATCCATTCTGGGGAAATTACAAGGTTAGGACAAGATGAAAATGAAAATAAAAAAAGAGACACTGATATCTTGGCTGCTAATTGTAAAATGTTCCCTCTACCTAGATAAAATCACAACTACCTTCTAGTATATATTCTATTTTAGTTTCCCTGTAACTTTGGCCTGCAGATTTCCAAATATTCTCTGAGTTCAAAGTTAATTTTTTTGTGCACAATGTGAATTTAATTTTTTTAAGTTGTTAAGAAATTACCCTTATTCAACATTTTTAATTTTTGCCCATTGTTTATCACTCTAACTCAAAAGTGACATGTATACTCCCAGGCAGTCAAGTTTGAATTATACATTTGAATTATATTTTAAATGGGTTGTACCTAAGCAATTTTTTTAAGTCTCTTGTTAGCAATGTTTCTAGCCAACATGCTCCCCTTTATGACAATATAGAGATGACAATGAGAGTTTTTTTGCCACTGTTTTAAGTGGAGAGAGGACCTAGCACTCTATACATGTATTTCACTATGTTGTCTCCTATTGGCTGTTTCTTGTTCTGTAGCTGATAACTGATGCAGTCATGGAGAGGTGATGATTACATTTTCAACTCCTGAAAAATTGTAATAGTAATTTCAATCTTTCTCATAATTCAAAAAAATTAAGAAATAATCCTTATGCTTTTAAAATATGCCCTGAAAATGCTGAATATATTAAGCATATTATGAAATGTATTTGCTCTTTAAAAATTTACAAAATATTTATATTTTTCCTTTAAATTTCCCTAGTAAATTTAGTCCATGCCATGGAAACTGAAGAATAAGTTTGGATTGACATAGTTTTATGTAATTGGTGGTATGTTGCATTGCAGGCAGAAGCAAGGAGCTGATAAAGGCATAAGTGGTTGCAAAAAGAACAAACTCTTTACTGAAGAAAACCTTGAAAAGACATATAGTTGTGAGGAGAATGGGAACAAAAAGAGGTTAAAGAAAAGCTTACCAGGCCAGCATGACCAGGCGCAGCATTGAGAGCAACTGGAGCGAGGCCATAAAGGATGCGTGGCGGCGCCCCACCCCCTTTTTAAGAAGCAGGTAGTCTGTGCATTAGCAAACTCACCAGCTAAAAGGGGACCAGAACAGCAACTCAGCTGGCAGCAGCAGAGGAGCGTGAAGCCTAATACAGAGCACCAAGCAAGACAAAGCAGTAACCTCCCCATGGACCTAAGGATCCTGTGAGAGAGTTCCAGGGCAGGAAGGGATGTACAGAGACAATAAGAGATCAAGGATTTGCTCCCTAAAGCTTATTATCAGAAAACAGGTGGAGAGACTATTTGGAACTAAGTTCCAAAGCAGTATTAAGTGGGCTACAGGATGCTGTCACTCCTAAATAGAAAAATTAACAAAAAATAACTCTTGCCTGCACAAGCAATTTAAGGCTCAGCACCAAGCACTTTAATTTTGGCACTAGCACTTTGCTAGATAGTACGGCACAGCTACACTTTATAATATATGAATTAGACTAGTTTGATGCACTTTAGAAATCTGTGGTAAGGTGCAATACTGATAAGGCACTGTGCACTTTAGATAAGGGTTAGATGCAATAAAGCTGGTGTACTTTACATGCTAAGAGAGACAGTGCAAAAGAGTGCAACAGACTCTGCATCTGAAGAATCAGACAAGATTAAGATGAATGTAAAGTATGAAATACTGCCAGTAACAGGACAGAGTAACTTCAGTTAATGCCCATTGGTGGCAGTCAGTTTTTCTTGCAAAGAAATAAAAAGCAAATATTTGGGAAGCAAGTGCAGTAGTGAGACTGTGAGTGACTAGAGCACTGAACTGATGGGAAGTGTCACTAAAGAATTTGTGTATCCAGAGGGTGTGTGTATATTTGACACGATTCAAGAATTAACTATCCATGAATCTGACAAACAAGGAATTGTGATTAGTCAGACAAGCTGCTTACTGAATGGGACTGTAACAGAATACCCTTCAGGGTGTCTATCACTTTAAGGGCTGGAGCAGGGAGCTGCCAGGTGCCTAATGTGAATGGCCATTTTGGAGAGCGGCCATTTTGGAAGAGGTCTGTTTTAAGAGCAGAGCATTTTGAGATCAGCCAGTGGGCAGTAATATCGCCCGGTAGAGCTCCTCCTCCAGGAATACCTTGGAGGTAAGGGTGAGGCGATGGGGAAGGAGGAGGCCTCATTGGTCCTGGGCATGACTGAAAACTGCAGCCTGCTGGGATATGGAGGCCTGGTGGTCCTGCCTGCGGCGGGGCAGTGCCACTCAAATACCAGGACTTCCCCAGTATAAGGTGGGTCAGGGCACCTAAACCCCTGCCCCCACCTTCAGGTGGGTTACTGGGAGAGCTAGGGGGGCCAGGCATGCAGACTAGCTGCACCTGAGCCCTATGGAGTGTTGGACCCTGGAGGTGGGCCAGGCACACTGAATGAGTAGCACCTGAGCCCAAGGGGGTGTAAGACCCCAGGCCCTGAGAGTTGCAGGGTGGAGTTGTAGGGAAGCCTCCCACCTATTTGACATTGTAACTTGCTGTGCCTGTCTTGAGCTTCCCAATTCTGTTTTTCTAATCACCCAGAGCTAACCGTGGCCTTGTGGGCCAACTGTTTGACTACTAACACCAGTTGCCAAGACCACTGATGGTTCTTTCCTGCCACGTCTTTGATGGAACTTCAATCTTGGGAGAATGGTGTTAGATCCTGGGTCAGTGGTATCTTGTTAGGTCTGATTATTAGTGCAAGAACATTGGGGCTCTGCCCTGTCTAGCACCAGCCCGTTGTCACATGGATGTTGCATGGAAGTAATTTTTCTTTGGTTTAGTTCTGTTCCACTTTAGGCTTGGTTTGCCTGCACCATGTTCCAGTCTGTACTTCGCACTTTAAGGCTCAGTCCAAATAAATTAATATAACCCCAAAAGGATTTGAGAGGGCCAACAACTGCCTCCTGGCCTTTACTCATGGTTCTCTATCAGTTGTTTCTCTCTTCTTGTCCTGCAGATTTACTGCTGCCTTGGCTCCACTCCCCGAAACTGGACCTCCATGTCCCTCTTTAGGTAAGTCATCTGACTCCTCCAAGTCATCTTGCAGTGCCAGATCCTCTGTCAGACGCTGCCACTAATCACCCCTCCTGGGTCCTGTAGCTTGACTGAAGCTTTCCTTTGGCTGCCAGGAACCCACTTCCGGTTCTCCACTTGTGCAGTCTCGCAGGGTTTTTGACTTCTTCTCGCCACCTCTGCCAGCAAATTGGCATCGGCACACACTTAAAAAGTTTGTCCATGCTGGCAGCAGTTTTTTCCTTTCTTTGGGCACCCTAACCCCTGCTAGCTGCAGCTCAGGATGCGGCAGCGTCTCCAGTGATTCTTGTGGCGTGGTGATCTCACCATTGCTGCCATGTTTCTGTGGTGCAGCGATCTCGCTGTCCCTGCCCCAGACATCGTAATCGTTTATCAGCAAGGGATGGCAGACAAGCAAGGCGGGTGATTTTCCTAGAGACAAGGGCAGGGCCATAATAATACCAGGCCTGGAAGATGCTTTTGTCACAGAGATACTTAACATTAAGGTGGCATAAGCCTGGGGTGTGAGGGGAGGTGGAGCCCCAGAATCTTACATCTATTTAGTGTAAGTAGCTAAAACTCAGAAGTTAGGCCAATAGTTAAGCCCTGTGGTTAACTAGAGTCCTAAGCAAGGGGGAGTTCAATAGGGAGTTTGCCTGGAAACTCTCTCTCACCTTTCTTCACTATCAGCTTGGTGAGCGGAAGTAGGGAAAAAGGAACCTTTTGAGACCCAAGAAGCAGCAAACAGGCCAGCTTACAGGGGAGTTTGCTAGGGAAGGTCTTCTTGGAAGAGCAGCAGGAAGAGAGAGGTAGCAGATTTAGACCCAGAGAAATGGCTGTAGGATGTTGCAATGCCAGAGCCACTCCCACTGCCTGCTGTTCCTCTGCTTGTACCTGTGAGGTGCCTGTTCAAATAGGACCACTCACCATGGGGGGGCTTCCACCCAGGTCCTGCTTTGGTGCTGTGGAGACTGCAGGTTGCAGGTTCCTTCCAGTGACAGCCAGGTGGGGGAGTGCCAGGGATGCAAGTACTGTAATGCCTCCTGGTAGTGTCCCTCAGGGAGGAGGCAAGAGAGCTGCACGAGGAGGAGGTAAGGCTCTGAAGCATCCTCTGCCATGAGGACTTCATCAATTCAGTGCCTGAGGAGACCTCTAGGACTGCAGAGGAAGGACTGCCAGAGGCAGCGCTAGAGAAGGGTGAGGACATGGACTCCCAGGAAGGTGGAAGCTGGAAGCTTGTGACCTCTGCCAGCAAGCAGAAGTCTTCATATCCATCTGCAGCAGTTTGCCTGGAGAACAGATACAGAGTCCTAGCAACAGAAGAGGAGAAGCATGTGCTGTTGGCGGAGGAGGCGAGGCCAGGCCAGGCCTTTCTAAGGTTGGGAGGATTGAAACAATTGTGACCAAGAGGAAGCAGTGGGTGGTGGTAGTTGGAGACTCCCTTTTGAGGGGGATGAAGGCATCCATCTGTCAGCCTGACTTGTTGTCTTGGGAGGTCTGCTGTTTGCCCACAGCCCAGATCTGAGATGTCACAAAGGGGATACCGAGACTCATCTGGCCCTCTGGCCACTACCTCATGCTGCTCATATATGTGGGCACCAATGATACTGCCAGGGGAGACCCTGATCAGATCAGAAGTGGCTACAAGACTTTATGTGCAAAGGCTCAAGTGGTGTTCTCCTTGATCTTTCCAGTCAAGAGGAAGGGCCCAGGCAAGAGTGGACATATCCTGCAGATCAATGCATGGCTTCATAGATCTTATCACCAGTATGGCTTTGACTTCTTGAACCACAGGATGTTGTTTCAAGAAGAATGATTGCTAGGAAGAGAGTGGATTCACCTGATGACGAGAGGAAAGAACATCTTCACAGGCAGGCTTGCTAACCTGATGAGGAGGGCTTTAAACTAGATCTGCCAGGGGATGAAGACCAAAGCCCTGAGGTAAATGGGAAGCAGCTGATCTGGAGGAAGCACAAGCGGGGGGGGTGGCAGAGGAAGCCTTCTCATTCTTCTTGAGAAAGTAGGGCAATTGGCTAGTTACCTCAGGTGTCTGTACACAAATGCCCAGGGCCTGGGAAATACGCAGAAAGAACTGGAAATCCTCGCACAGTCCCAGAACTATGATGTGATTGGAATAGCAGAGACTTGATGGGATAGCTTGCATGACTTGAGCACTGTCATGAATGGATATAAACTGTTCACGAAAGATAAGCGGGCGAGGAGTGGTGCTTTATGATGTCTCAGAGCTTCAATATGAAACTGGAGACAGGCCTGTTAAAAGTGTCTTGGTTAGGGTCAGAGGGGAAAGCAACAAGGGTGATGTTGTGGTAGGTGTCTGCTATAGACCAGTAGACAAGGAGGATGCGGTGGATTAGGCTTTGTTCAAACAACTAGTGGAAGTTTCCTGATCACAGGCCCTGGTTCTCATGGGGGACTTCACTCACCCTGACATCTGCTTTGGGGGGGGGGGGGGCAATACAGCAGTGCATGGGCAATCCAGGAAACTTTTGGAGAATGTTGGGGACAACTTCCTGGTGCAAGTGGCCAACTAGCAGCTGTGCTTTTCTTGATGTGCTGCTCACAAGCAGGGAAGAAGGAATGGATGGCAACTTGGGCAGCAGCGAGCATGAGATGATTGAGTTCAGGATCCTGAGAAAAGGAGGGAAGGAGAGCAGCAGAGTCAGGGCCTTGAACTTCAGAAAAGCAGACTTTGACTCACTCAGGGAACTGATGGGTAGGGTCCCCTGGGAAGCCAGTCTGAGGGGAAGAGGAGTCCATGAGAGGTGGCTGCACTTTAAATCTTACTGAGGATCCAGGAAGAACCATCCCAATGCACAGAAAGACTAGCAAGTATGGCAGAAGACCGGCTTGGCCTAGCAGGGACCTCTTCAGTGAACTAAAGCACAAAAGGGAAGCAAGAAGTGGAAACTTGAAAAAACAACTAGGGAGGAGTATAAAGAGTATTGCTTGGGTATACCAGAAAGAAATCAGGAAGGTGAAAGTGCAGTTGGAGTTGCAACTAGCAAGGGTTGTGAAGGGTAACAAATATGTATCAAAGCAAGGGTTTCTACAAGTATTTCAGCAACAAGAGGAAGATCAGGGGAAGTGGGGATTCTTTACTAAATGGGGAAGGTAACCTACTGACAAATGATGCAGAAAAGCCTGAAGTACTCAATGCATTTTTCACCTCTGTCTTCACAGGCATGATCAGCTCCCAGACTATTTTACCTGGCAGCACAATTTGTAAGGAGGTGAGCAATCAACAGTGGTGAAAGAACAGGTTAGGGATGATTTAGAAAAGCTGGAGGTATACAAGTCCATGGGGCTGGACATGATGCACCTGAGGGTGCTGAGGGAGTTGGCCGATGAGATTGCAGAGCTACTGGCCATCATCTTTGAAAACTCATGGCTGTCAGGAAAGGTCCCAGATGATTGGAAAAGGGAAAATATAGTGCCTATGGTTAAGAAAGGGAAGGAAGAGGATCCAGGGAACTACAGACTGGTCAGCCTCACCTCAGTCCCTGGAAAACTCATGGAGCAGATCTTCAAGGAATCCATTTCTAAGTACTTAGAAGAAGAAAATGGTTGGGAAGAGTCAGCATGGACTCAGCGAGGGCAGGACATGCCTGAGCAACTTGATTGTGTTCTGTGATGGGATGACTGGCTCTGTGGATGCAGGAAGAGCAGTTGACGTGATATACCTTGACTTTAGTAACAGGGGTGTAGGTTGTAGCTGTGTTGGTCTAAGAACATAGGCAGACAAGGTTCTTTGGGTGAATCTGATATCTTGACTTTAGCAAGACTTTTGATATGGTCTCCTACAGCATTATCCCAAGCAAGCTAAGTACAATTTGAATGAATGGCCCATAAGGTGGGTAGAAAAGGTCAGGAAAGGTCCCAGATGATTGGAAAAGGGCAAATACAGTGCCTATGTTTAAGAAAGGGAAGAAAGAGGATCCAGGTAACTACAGACTGGTCTGTCACTGCAACTCTCTCTCAGCTTTGGCTCCTCTCCCCTTCCAGGGAAATTACTAATCAAGTCTAGCTCCTCTTATAGGGGCTCATTAATTGACACTGTACCAACTGTGCCAGTCTTCAATACTGTGAATGCTCCCAGCACCGGTGAAATGAGGTCATCTTGCCAGCTGGTCCCACGGCATCTGAAGAGAAAAGGAAGACCTGTGTATATTGTGGGGGGGAAACATAATAGTGGGAAATGCCTGCATATGGATTGTACACAAAAGTGGTAACAAAAAATATGCCAAAGTTTCCAGATAAGGGAAGCAGATGAAAAAATATATCATATAATTTCAGCTACAACAAGTAAATTCATGAAGCTAGGGGCACTAAACCCAAGACAAATTATATATGCAATAGACACACACAAAAAATGAAAAACATACAGAGAATATACCATACACTGTGGTAGCTGTAGCAAAGCAATTAAAAGATTATCATGATGCTCTTGAAAGAGTAGGATGTCATCCAGTCATATTACACCTAATAATAGTTAAAAATAATTTAGCTAGTAAACAAGTTTAGCCTTGCAAATTATCCATTTCATTACTAGAAACAAACTAATGATCAATAAAGTAAATGGGAAAAGAAGACATCTTTCCTAAAGCTATAGAGCCAGCAAGTTAGGTAAGCAATATTGTAGCTGCTGAGAAGCCAGATGTGCTGTCTATTTGCATAGATGCCAAAGTACTAAAATTACTAATATACTAAAAAGAGTTGCCAAAAACCTGCAATTGGGGAAAGATTACCTGATCAGGGAAAGCAAAAATATTCTCTGTACTTGATGCCAAAGGCAAATATCAGCAAGTGGTACTGGTAGAAACCTATCAAATTAACAACATGGCAGCTCCTTTAATCTTGCAGGTTTCCCCATGTGCCCCACCCCCAACTTGATTGCTGATTGGCTGAGGGTCCCATTAGCCCTGCTGCTTGTTGTTGGCCAGCTGGGAGGCAAAAATGGTGCCATATTTAAAACTGCAGTTTTTGCCTCCCTGTTGGTCTGGAGCGAGTGGCAGGGGAGCACGTGGTGGAACATGCAAGATTAAAAGAGCTGCCATGCAGCCAACTTCTGCCATGAATTTGGTAGGTCCCTAGGTCCTGGATAAGAAAAGCTGGTATCACTAGGTGGATTCAGATGGCTGATAATGCTGCTATGGGTCAAGAGGAAAAATATTGATCCTGCCAACAAGATAGTGTGGGGATTTGCATCATAGTTCATGATATGGAAGAACATAAAGTAGTGATTCTCAGCCAGGATGCTGCAGCACTCTGGGGTACCTTGAGATCCTTTCAAGGGTGCCATGTACTGTTTGCACTGTTAAGCATGTTTAATCAGGTTCAGGCTCCAGGGGTAACCGTGACATCCCCTGGTGGCCATGCAACCCTTTACCCAGCTCTAGCTCTAGGGTGCCCTCCCCTTTTACCTGCCATACCTGTACTGCCACACAACCAGTTCTCCAGTAAGTGCTTGTATCAAGTAAATCCCTGAGTACTTGTTCCTTGGCAGCTCATAATGAGCAGCTTTCCCCACCTGAGGCTCTCTGATGCTCCTTCACTCTTAAAGTAACAGGAGCCTTCAGCTCTGTTACAGCATGCAAACATGATTCCTAAGATAAACCCAGCAATTTCAATAGGAATCCATAGTGTTAAAAATATTCTGACCTGCTGTGACCTTTCTGAGTTCTTTGCAATAAACAAATTGCTTTATTATTTTTCTGTAGTCCAAAAATGAGTAAAAGCTGGCATTTTGCAAGGGGTGTCTCAGGTGTAACGAGGAGTTCCTAGAGTCTTAAAAAGTATTGATATATAGACTGCATACCACAAGCTGTGTGTGACAGACAACAAGAACATCCTCATCAGTTTGATAGAAGAAGCCACATAAATAAATCTAAATTCATTAAAAAACAGATGAAATTATGATCAAGTACAATACCATAAAAGGGACATTGCTGTCTCTCAAGGCTACAACCTGATCTAAAATGTAAGAATAATACAAAAGATATCAACAGCAAAAGATATTGGCATATTAAGAGACTCTTAGGATTTATAAAGAATGACAGTATTTCTTCCAAGCCCTTCAGATGTATATAGACTCCTAAGGTGAATATTGGAAAAATATAAAGCACAGACATGGTTACAGGATACAGCCATTACAGAAAACAAGGAACTGGTGACCAGCTGTTTCATTCTGAAATACTGCCATGTGAATTCACAGATGGTAGTGAGATGGGTAGGAGCATTTTTCTTACAAAAACGATGGGTGACAGAAGAGGCTAAGTGGCCTGAGTTCTAGTCTTCATTTCTTATTGAGAACACATTGGCTAGGTACAGACATTTAAAAAGCCTGAAGCAGAATCATTCTAAGGTATGTGGTTTTCCATAAACAGCATAGTTTAGCTCGGTAGCGAACAGAACACATGTTCACCCTTTGGTGCAGGAGGCAAATCTTAGACTGAGTTCTGCCATCTTTAAACCAGTTTATGCGTGCCAAAACGTTTGTTCTGTTACAGGTATAGACCAGTTTCCGATCACTTGTACTGGTAAAAGTGTAATCCATGTCTACACCTGGCCTTTGGGGTGTGGGAGCTCAATATGAGCAGGCTTTGATGTAAATATTTATTGTAAGTAATTTCATAAGTGAGACACTAGATACCCTTTTCACCCCAGGATAAGATGCTGGTCTGGGCCTGGCAGCAGGGCCCAGAGGCTGCTTTTTAATTGGTTCCCCGTGATTTTGTTTCACTGTATTGGGTGTTGTCCCCAGATTAATATCATTTTGTAAGTATTTTATACCAGTGTGGATGACTGGGCCTGAGGCGAAATAATGAATCTCTGAGAGAGTCGAGAAAGGATAGTTCCAGGGAGGACAGAGAGACAGTCGCAGGGAGAGCACATTACAGAGAAAAGAAGGGAAGGAATAGTCCCAAGGAAGACAGAATGGAGTCCAAAGAAGGACAGATGTGACTGGAGCGACACAATAAAGACTGTTTGTTTTGAAGCAGAGCCTGCTGTGCTGTTTGGGATGCTGGTACTCTGACCCCTACTCGTTGAAGAAGAAAACATGACTCTTCCCAGGAGCTTAATAAAAAGAATGAGTTCACTGAAATGTGGGTGCTTGAGGTCACAGGAGAAGTCAGGGACTGAAAAGAGCCCGTGCTCAAAGCCAGAGGCTTGCCCTTTGTGAAGCTATACCAGGGCTGGTTTCAAGGGGTCCTCTCAGTAGAGGAAGACTAAACAAGCTTCTTCCAGGGGAGTCCCAATGCAGGGTCCTTCATCCCTCCCCCCCCCTCAAAGTGGCATTGATCCAATGACAGGATGTTAGACAGCTTTCATGTCAGAGTTACTATCACAAGCAATGTAGAACACATGCCTGAATCAAAAAGGACTATCTTGCAGTAGTATTCACACGCACGCAACATTTTAAAATTAGGTAACATATAATAATGCCCATACCATGATCAAAGAAATTGGAGTTCTGTTGGACAGGTGTGTTATATGTAAGATAATTCAGGTCAAATAGCAAAAGGAGATAGAGAAAATTCATGCAATTCCAAATGGAGTTTGTAACAAAATAGGAATGGACTTTTTCACTGCAAACCCACAGACTACTTCATTATTAGACTTCTGTTCAAACTTCTGGGTTGAATTGTTGGATGCTACTGCAGTGATCCTCACAGACAGTACAATAAAGTATTTGAGGATGTGCCATATCCCATTCTGTCTAGTTTTGGGCAGGAGTGAATTTGTGCAGTTTACTTTGTATTGGAATTCAGTCATATCACATCATCACCATATCACAGCCACTCAAATGGTAAAGCTGGATTAGAAGCTAAAATTGCTAAAACTATTAAAGAAAGCAAGGAAAGTTCCTCTCTTCCATGCAGAAAGGATAGAAAATATTTTGGTAAGCCACTCTTGAATGGAGGGAGACTCCCACAGGTGACCTTACTACATGGTACAGTACTCAAATTATACCTTGGTGGCAATAGACTCATTCATTATTACAGCTGGCAGTGATGGTTTGAGTAGTAAACAGAAAGGATGACAGACATGCAAAGCTGCCTGTGACTGACAAGCAAATCTTCCCAGAACTGTAACAGAGACCCTGTCAGAATCAAACTGTTCCTTCTAGACAAATCATCTCCTGGAAGTATCTTCATGATTCTGCACATGTTAAACAGAATAATCCTTGTTTATCTAATATAACAGCAGCTGTACATATAGTTCACCAAAACTACAAATGTAGGGCTGCAAATGCTAGCACTACCGGGACATACTCAATAGTTTTATAGCTGTGCGAAATTTTTACTTTTATCTTAGTCCTTTTACTGCTTTTATTATTATTTATAATAACTGTCAAATGGATTTTCCAAACCTTTATGTACAAGCTTAGAACCTAAATGGTCTAAGTCAATGGGTGAGCCTAGTTTCTCCAAAAATATTTGTTGCGTGTATAAGTAGTCTCCAAATATTTTGGGATTGAAATTCACTTTCTATCGAACTCCAGAAAATCTGTGTATCACGTAATTCTGGAATAAATCTTATTTTTGGTTGTATTGGTCTTTTGTGCAGCAACGGAGAAATCTTGATGAATCCTTATTCATAATATACACTGATTTCAATGACTAATCCCTATCTGTTATTCTTGTTGATTTATCTAAATCACAGAAATATTGTTTGTGCTCCATAATGGAATGACTGAACAGGAAAATACCAAGTACTGATTAATGAATAATGCAATCTATAGTTTGTAAAACTTATAGATAAGAGTTTAGATAGCTCATGTAACACTGGTAGATCTGCAGTTCCAGAGAGATATATTAAGAAAAAAAGTTTGTATACATAAGGCTAAAGGATTAGAGACCTAAGTCTAGCTTGGCATGAGTAGTAGATGGGTTATTCTGTCAAAAAAATTATAAATTAAGTGGTAAAGAAGTGTAATAGGTTAATTGATTGGATAAAGTAGAAAACCACAACAGAAATGTGGAAACTTTGGTGTAGGGGGTTGTTAAGGAATAAACAGAATAGTAATGCCATAGGAACTATTTGGTGTAAATAGCAACGACTGTGAAATAAACTGGGTGATTAAGAAAAATGGGGACCCAAAGGAAGGTAAGATTTAGAAGATACGGAAATTGGGATGCCCCAGTGAAGTCCACATTAGCTTCCTGGAATAGGACTGTTGGGGTAGAGGAAACACTAGGATGATGGCTATCTACTCAGAAAAAACAGCACGTCTCAGCTACCCAAATCAGTCTTCCCAAGAGAAGATGTAAGTAACATGAATTTTTCTCTATTGCTGCTCTACCCTTCTATGGTGATACTCATTAATAATATACATAAAGATCATTTTATGGTCAAGCTCATTAATAATGCAAGTTACCTCACTTGGGTGGGTTGGAGTGCTCCATTTAATGACAACCTTTCTAACAGAGCAATAAACAGGTGGATGGATTACTGCATACTGACTTCCAATTGACTTAAGTGATTCAATTATAGATTAGCCTACAGTAGAGAATTTCTGGTACAAAATTTTAGACAAACATCATTTGTAAAGTCTTTAAAATTTCAGGTTTTGTGAGCATTTTCATATATACCTCTTCTGTTTAAAAAGATAACTGAACTCTAAGATTATCTCCACAAATAATATTATGAATCAGATTTTTCTCCATTCAGCTAGCTTTATTAACTGGTATCTCATATAATAAATAAAGGAATGTAAACTATTGTAGATCTGAGCAATGTTTGGAGGCTATTGATTTATTGATTGATTTATTGGATTGGAACTGAAAGGATTTATTTATTGAAAATGAAAAGTCTAGTTTGAGAGAGTTGCTAAAGAATTTTAATTGGAGTGCACATCTTGTCCAAGTTATCTTGGTTTTTATACATTTAGAGCAATGTCAACAGTACTGATTTGGCTCAGAGATAGTTTAGCATTGCAACTCAGGAAGTTCTTCCTTTATCTAATAAAAAATATTATACCTAATAAACAGCAAGACCGAAACAAGGTTTATTTCCTACTCCTTCTCCTGTCTTCTCTGTCTGTGATTCATTATCAGAGATGAAATGTCCACCTTTTGAGCCTTGCTTAGTGGTTATCACTGGTAAACAGAGGCTTGTTCATACAGTTCTCAGCTTGTTTTCTATGTTCCAAAAAAAAAAAAAGAAAGAACAAAAACATCCCACCCCAATCCAATAAAAAAGAAAAAATCTATTTGTGAGCAGGGCCAGATTAACCCTTTAATGGGCCCTAGGCAAACAAATTTGTGGGCCCCTACTTTTTCCTACTTTTTTCACTCAATAATTATAATATGGAAAATAAGCACAACTGGGCCCCTTCTGCAGTTAGGGCCCTAGGAATGTTCCTAGTTTTCCTATCTGTTAATCCAGCCCTGCTCGTGAAGAACTCTCATTTTGTGTACAGACAGAACTTCCTGGCCATTTACTTGAGAATGGTAGTTGCTATCACTGTTAAGACTTCAATCACTAAAAATAATTGCACTTAAAAACATAGTTGCCATTTTAATTTTTTTTATGTGGGCTGCAGGAAAAATACATGCTTATTATGATTTATAATGTCTCTATAAATCATTAATGTAGCTTTACTATACTAGTACTGCAGTTACAATATAACTGTGACACTGCTTGCGATAACTATGAAATACTGTGACTTATTACTCCAGAAAAATTATGATAACTATGACTGCAAAGTAACTATAATGTGTCAAGACAGTGATGTAATTGGAAAGTGACTGTGATGCAAGAAAACTAAGAAATGATTACCATGAAGTCTGACAGCAAAGAGACTGTAAATTTAATATAATTTGCTACATCTGTGTGATGGCCTGCCAATTCTAATGTATTCTAAAATGCATATGATCACAGTGATGGCAATTTTCCTTGTAAAATAACTAGGCTCCAACTTGACTTTCCAAAAGGTTGATTCTTGCAGCCCATTTAACAGGCTATTTTTAAGACACTTGCAACTTATTTCTTGTCTAGGTATAACTGCCAGCTGAAAATTTGGAATATATGTCAAGCATTTCATTTCTTTTATCTCCTACAATTTTTCCAAGCTTGGCAAGATTTAGTTCAGCCTTATGACTTCAGCTTCATTGCTGTCAGATTACCTGGTAGCTATATTAGCACTTAGTTACTCCAGGGTCTTTTCAGGAACAAAAAGGACTTCGGCATACTGTATAAACTTCTACCATTTTGTTCTTGCAGTATCTACTACTGAATCAGTTAATGTTTTTGGTCATCAGGATTTTTCCTATTTTAAATGTTAGTAGAGATTGGTTTTTGTCAATGAATGTGAAGACTTTCCTTTTCTGCAGGTTACTGTAACATTTAGTTTTGACTAATCTGCCCAAGTTTATGGAAATGCATCTTACTGATATGATAGATATAAACAATAGGCAAGCCACAATACACGCACTGTATCATTATACATAGTTATTTCATGCTTGATGGTAGCTATTAGGTTTTGGGTGATTCAGAGAGACTTGACCCAGTTTATCTTGCTTGGACCTTGAGGTGTGATGTTCTATATGTTCTATATTTTATTATATATAATGGTTCAAATTCTGTATATTAGTCAAAATCTGTCATTAAAAGCAAAACCTGAACTCTGGCTGATGCCCACTGTGGCAGGGGCAGTGGGGTTGTTGAACCACGGGAACCTGGTGGCAGTGATGGGATCCCTGCATCACGGGTCCTGCCAGTGGTGCCACAGCATGCCAAGCTACGAGGACATGGCAGCAATGGTGAGATTTCTGCATCACAGGACTTACTGGAGGTGCTGCGGCAGCCTGAGTTGCAGTCAATGGGGCGAAAATGCCTGAAGGAAAAAAAAGCTGCTGCTGGTGTGGATGTGTTTTATAAGTGTTTGCCAATGCCAGTTTGCCAGTGGAGGTGGCAGGGCAAAATTAAAAGTCCCATGAACCAGTTCAAAGGTGGAACTGGAAGGGAGTTCCCAGCAGCCAATGGAAGGCTGCAATCGAGCCACAAACCCCAGGAGGGGCAACTGGTGGCAGCCTCTGACCAAGGAGTTGCCCCTACAGGCTGACTCAGAGAAGTCAGGTGACTTACCTGGAAAGGGGGCATGGTAGTATGGCTTCAGAGAGTGGAGCCAAGGCAGCGGCAGATCTGCAGTACAAGAAGAGAGGGATGAATGGTAAAGGACCATGAGTGAGGAACAGGGGAAGGCTGATGCTCCTCTTGCCCCTTTGGGGCTATATCCATTAATCTGGACTGAATCAAAGAGGGACCAAGTATAAAGACGCGGACTTGGCCTGGGCAAATCAAGCCAAAAACGCATCGAACAAATATGAGGTAAAACTGCGACTGTGCAACATCGGAGTAACAACCAGTTGGCGCTACACGAGGTGTAGGGGAGCTGGAGCTCCAATGTTCCCACGCTAACGATTAGACCCAACAAGATACCATTGAGCCAGGATTAACACCATTCCCCAGTATTAAAGTTCCAACAAAGGTATGTCAGGTGAGAAGCATTTGTGGTCTTGGTAACTGGTGTCAGGGATCAAACTGTTGTGCCGCACAGCCTCAGTTAGCTATGGGTGGCTAGAAAAACCTAAGCGGGGAGCTCAAAACAGGCACAGCAAGTTACAAATTGGTGCATTGGCCTGAAACTGTGAGGATAATAGAACCCTGGAGCCTGGCACCAAAATGGAGGTCAATATGATGCCATCAAGTGGAGTTGTTGGGATAAATACTACAAGCAGTGACAAAAGTCCTTGAGGTGCAACAACGACAGGCCCTACAACAAACTGCTTAGGCATAACTGGTCCACCTTTAAGATGCACAAGATGTCGAAAGATGACGATACAGAAGCGTTTATCAAAGCATTTGAAAGGAACGCTATACAAACAGGATTAGATAGATCCTTGTGGGCAGAACAGTTACGTTCATTGCTAATTGGAAAGGCCCAAACAGCTTATAGGGCCCTTCCTAGAGACTTTATCATATGCTTATGATAAAGTTAAGCTGGCAATTTTACATAGGCTGGAATTAACCCCAAAGCACTATAGGTGACCTTTTAGGGCTAGAAAGGGGAAAGATGACAAGAAACCACGGCTATTAATGCAGTTGTTAAAGGATCTGTTAGATAAATGGGTTCCCCCAGCCACTGTAGGTAGGGAGACTGTAGCCGACCAAGTTTTGATGAATGGGTTATCTGGGACTTAGAAGAAGGGATGCAATTATGGGTGAGGAGACATCTGCCCAGTTGGCAGAAGAGGCCCAGAGAATTGCAGAAGCCTATGCTGCCTCGGAAATGAAGACTATTAAAGAAAGGCCCTATAAAAGTGAGAGGAGCCACTGTTATAGGGAGGAGGAATGTTATTGGGGGCCTTCAAAACATGCAGTCCAGGGAGTAATGTGTTATCCATGTCATACTGGATATGTGGCCAGAGAGTGTCCCCAAGGACCACAGGTTCATTGGAGACAGGCAGGGAGCGCCACATGAGTCTGGAAAAGACAGGGTAATAGTGAACCCATGCAAGAAATGGATTGTAGTTTTGGTGGAGGGAGTGAGGTTACAGTGTGGGATCATCCCGAGGTCACAGCATGGATAGCTGGCTGAGCATTACAGGCTACACTTCACACAGGGTGCTCTCGAACACTCATAAGTTCTGGTCTGATACCAGAAGATGCCATAACTTGGTGTAAGCTGGTTAGGATGAGGTGTATACATGGCAGAGCTGAATAGTATCAGAGGGGATATGTGAAGGGAGGAATAGCAAACAGAGCAGATAGGATGAAGGTAGGGTTTGCCCCCGAGCTAGATGGAGAAATGTTTGTGGGGAGAGATTGACTCCTTTTGTATGATGTTCTGGAAGAAGTAAAGCGGGCTGAATTAGGAAGGGATGGCCCCAAGTAGAAGGCTGGATAGCAAAGGAAGAAAAGCATAGCTCCTCCAAGGAAGAGCCATTTATTAGCTTGGGGGTAGGCCCAATGAGCCCTCACTTCAAGGTTGTGCAAGATGAAGAAGAAGAGTTCGCGAGGATCATTGAAAATGAAGTTACCAGCATCAAGGGGCAAATTGTAAGACCTGAACTACAAATAAGTGACCCAGATTTTGAGATTAGGGATGGGTTGTTATACCAAGTAAAGCAATCTGAAGGGAGTGAGTGCGTTTGGCAGTTATTGGTACTGTGAGCGTTTTGGAGGGAGGTGTGGGACATGGCCCATGCGATGCCCATAGGCAGATGCTTTGAGGGAGAGAAAATGCTAGGTAAAATCTAACGGTGTTTCTTTTGGCCGGGTATGCGGGAAGAACTGACACACTGATGTGGGTGTTATGTGGAGTGTCAGTTGGTGGAGGAAAGATGGCCGCATAGGGCTCCTTTGCAGGTCACGCCTATCATTCACACACCATTTGATAGAATTGCTCTCGATGTCATGGGACCACTCACCAAAAGTGGTGCAGGGCATCAGTATATACTCATTTTAATTGATTACACAACGCAATATCTGGAGACGATCCCACTCAGAACGGTCATTGTGCCTCATATTGAGGAAGAGTTGTTAAAGTGGATTTCCCGTTTTGGTATACCTAGGGAAATCTTGCAGACCAAGGTATGAATTTTATGTTGGGGGTGTTGAAGGCCATATGTCACGTGCTGGGCATTAAGCATTTATGAACATCGGTTTATCACCCCCAGACAAATGGCCTAGTTGAGTGCCTAAAAGGCACAATCAAATGTTTGTTATGATGGAGCATGCAGAAGAAGCCCAGGAAATGGAACCTGCTTTTAGTTCCATTAATGTTTGCTCTAAGGGATACACCACAGTTGTCAAACCAGTTTACACCTTCAAATTTATATTCAACCATGAATCTAGAAGTTTACTGCAAGTAGCCAGGGAAGAGTGGGAAGATTTGGGGCATAAACAAGTTGCAGCCCAACAATTTAGACAGGAGATGATTGAACGCCTTAAGCGGGCCTGGCAGTTAGCCCAGACAAATATGGAGAAAGCACAGCAACTGCAGAAAGCTAGTTACGACCAAAAGGATTGGAAAAGAGTGTTTCAGACTGCGGATAAAGTGCTGGTTCTGCTTCCCTCATCCTCAAATAAATTATTGACTAGGTGGCAAAGGCCTTTTGAGATAATGAGGAGGACTGGGCCCGTAGACTATGAAGTAGCCCGCCCAGGACACACAAGGGAACACCAGATGTACCATGTAAACCTGTTGAAGGTTTGGAAGGAGCCAGAGGGGTGACTGCTGACTCCTGAAGAAGTAAGAGAAGAACTAGGTCCTGAGACAGGAGAAAATACACAAAGGGGCATGATAGAAATAGGAGACTGCCTCATGAATGAACAGCAGAAAGAGGTGGGTCAGATCATCTTCAAATTTGGTGAAGTGTTTAGCGAGGTCCCAGGAAAGGCCAGGGGCATAGTACACAAAATAAATATACCCAAAGGGGTAGTTGTGAGGGAAAGGTGGAAACTGGTCCCCCATCATCTACAACCTCAGGTATATGATGAGATACAGAAAATGCTTAAGCAAGGGGTGATGGTACCACCTTGGAGCCCCTGGAGAAGCCCAATGGTGGTCATCCCAAAATCTGATGGGTCATTGAAGATATGCATGGATTTTCAGGGTCTTAACATGGTTGCATGTTTTGATGCATTCCCCGTGGCCCATGTAGAAGATCTACTGGAACGGATAGTTCAGGCAAAGTACATCTCTACCCTGGATCTTTCCAAGAGCTACTGGCAGATCCACATGGCGGGAAAAGACCAGGAAAAAACAGCTTTTGGTACACCGTGGGGACTATTTGAATTTACAAGGATGCCATTCAGCCTTCACGGCACCGCAGCCTCTTTCCAAAGGCTGATAGATAACATCCTAGCTCCACATACGAGGTATGCTGCGGCATACATTGACGATATAGTAATTTATTCTCAGTCATGGCCTGAACATCGGCAACATGTGGAAGTAGTGTTACGAGAATTGTGTTGATTTAATATGACATCAAATCCAAAACAGTGTGCATTAGGAATGCGGGAGACCAATTATCTTGGGTTTCGAATGGGACAGGGGCTTATACGATCACTGGCAAGTAATGTAGAGACCAAAGAGAAATATAAACCACCACAAACAAAAAAACAAATGCGCTCCTTTTTGGGTTTGGCCAACTGTTATCGAAGATTCATACCAGGCTTTATGGAGTTGGCCGTACCCTTGACGAATTCCATAAGGGGCAAAGTGCAGGTGTAGTATGATTTTTTACATTAGTTATTATGTTTAAATGATAATAGTATTGAATTGATAAACCTCTATAATTGTGTTAGAAGACAAAGAAAAATAAAGGTATGTACAATTTTATGAACAACTAAAACTCCATTTTGTGCTTGTTTCCTGCCTCACATAAGTAAATTAACTTTGTATGCCCTGTGTAGGTGAGTGTCTGTGCGAGAGGGTGAATGGTGGAAGAATGGTAACTATTTGCATGAAAACAGAAGAAGATTTAATTGATTGTGTAAGCAACAAGGCACCAATGTATAAATTACCAGACAGTAAACTAATTAAGCTAATTAATGGATGGCTGAAGAACTCGTCTGTGATCAGGTGCAAAGATAGTAAGAAGAAAGAATTTTGCATATCCTGCCATTTGAACTACACAATACTTCAAAACAGAGATAACCAACTTTACTGGAATTACCTTGTTGGAGGTAACCAACTTTACTGGAATAACCTCAAGTTGAGATAACCAGAAGAAACAACCTCTAATTAAAAACTAAGCATGGAAAACCCCAATGCTGAACAAAGACTTGAAATCCCTATAAAAGTGAGATGCAGACAAGCCAAGATGGGGAATCCACTCTCTGCAACCTCATGGAACACAGGCATGTCTGTTCTTCCCCTGCTCCTATCACCCTCAGTAAGCCTGGACCCAGTGTCACGGGATAGGGTCCCTAAGGATGGCTGTCATCTCCTAAGGCCCCTCGACCGTGCCAGTTCAGCCCGATGGGCACCCTCTATTCTCGCCCGCCACATCTTGATGTATTTGTAATATAGAGAGGCTGCCTTCACGTCCTGCTGGCCACGGTTCTGATGGATATCCTTGAACCCTGTGGGTTCTGGACCCCTTATGGGTCCCATTTTGAACTAGGTGTCCCAGGGATGCCCTGGCCTTATGTGTGTGGCTCCAAACCACCCCTTTACCACACCCCAAGCCTTGCAGATGGTATTGCTGTTGTCTCTCCCAGGCCTTGCTACAACTCGGCCCCCTTGTCCTCACTGGGCTCTCTGCAGCCCTGTCTCTGCACCCCTTGGCATTGGACTCTCTGCAGCCCTGTCTCTGCGCCTCTCAGTGCTGGGCTTTCCGAAGCCCTTGTCTCTGCGCCTCTGTCTCTCTGCCCCTAGTGTCGCACCCTCACTGGCACTGGGGTTGGTGCACCCCAAATGTCGTGCCCTCACTGGCGCCAGGGTCTGTGCACCCCAAATGCCATGCCCTCACTGGCACTGGGGTTTGTGCACCCCAAATGCTGTACTTTCTCTGGCGCTGGGGTCCCCACGCAGCAGTGGGCCCCCAATGAAGCCTCCTTGTTCCCCAAATAGCTTCACCCAAACTACCGGTGGTTATGATACAACAAACAAAACATAAGCCTCTGGGCTATAACATAATACACAAGACCAAGGTGTGCTCTGCCCCTTTAAAAGCATCTAACTTAGTCCCCGGCACTAAGTGTATAGGAGGAAAGGGTACCTGCGGAGCTCACAGAGCCCCATTAGCCCTAGGTGCAGCACATCAGGCAGTTACTGCGTCACTGGGCGCTTTCTCCTTAGAGGCTCCTTCCCCTCTAGTTGCTAGCAGGGAACTGCCTTCCGTAGCTCCAGCCTGGGGGTTTAGATGGGCCCAGGGCCCTGCCCCTTCTGGTCAGCTGACCTCGTGCAGGTGCAGGCTAATTTGCCCTCTGGCTTGTTGCCCTGGTAACCTGCACCAGGGCTTCTGTCTGTCTTTGGGCTCTCTCCCCAGGCAGTTTCTGCTCTTCTAGGAGCAGGGCACCTTAGTGCCCCTGCGACACCCAGCCATCCAGTGCTAACACTGAATAACTTCTGCTGGTAACTATAATATCTTACTGGAGTGTTTTCGTCTGTATGTTTGTCTATGTCTGTTTGTATGTATGCTTATGTATGTCTGTTTGTATGACCGGTGTGTCCAAGCTTATGTATCTGCTTCATGTAATCAATAAATGTGGCATTTTGCCTTATCCCCCTTTTTAAGGTCTCACTCTTGATTTGAGCAATTGGCAATTTAAAGTAACACAGGGAGTAATACACTGTATGCCCTTGATGGAGGAGGCCTTTTGGAATATCAAGAGAGACTTACGTAGTGATGTGCTCGTGATGACCCTTGACTTTTCTAAGCCTTTTATCCTACAGATGGACGCCTCCTAAATAGCAGCAGGAGCAGTCCTATGCCAAGGAAAAGATGAAGCTTAACAACCAGTGCCGTTTGCAGGTAGGAAATTAAACACAGCCAAGTGCAGGTATTCAGCAATTGAGAGGGAATGTCTGGCTAATAAATGGGTGGGCATATATTTCCCTTATTATTTAATGGGATGGGAGTTCACACTCATAATGGACCATGTACCTTTACAGTGGTTGCACGAGTCTAAGTGTGATAATGGGCGCATAATGTGTTGGGCACTAGCTCTTCAGCCATTTAAATTCTCTGTCGGGTACAGGCCAGGAGCAAGGAACAAAGTTGCCAATTTCTTGTCTCGGTGTAGTGAGTCAGCAGTGAGGCCAATGGAGCAGAAAGCGTGGCACAATCAGAAGACTGACAAAGCACACGAAGAAGATATCACACTGAAGATGCCACAAGGCAACTTGAGTGGAGAGATATCTGGCAGAGGCAGTGGGGTTGCCGAGCCATGGGAAACTGGCAGCAGTGGCATGGGTCCTGCTGGCAGTGCTGCAGCATGCTGAGCCACGAGAACATGGTGGCAATGGCGGGCTTACTGTGCCACAGGACTTACCAGCAGCACTGCGGCATCCTGAGCCACAGCCCACAAGGACAAGGATACCCAAAGGAGAAAAAAAGCTGCTACCAGCGTGGATCAGTTTTATAAGTGCATGTTGATGCTGATTTGCCAGTGGAGGTGTTGGGGCAAAGTTAAAAGCCCCACAAACTGGTTCGAAGGCAGAACTGGAATGGAGTTCCCAGCAGCCAAGGGAAGGCTGCAGCCGAGTCACAAACCTCAGGGGCGACGACTGGTGGCAGCCTCCGACCGAGGAGCTGTCCCTACAGGCTGACTCAGAGGAGTCAGGTGGCTTACCTGGAGAGGGGGTGTGGAAGTCCGGCTTTGGAGAGTGGAACCAAGGCAGCAGCAGTTCTGTGGGACAAGAAGAGAGGGATGACTGGTAAAAGACTGTGAGTGAGGAACAGGGGAAGGCTGACACTCCTCTTGCCCCTTCGGGGCTATATCCATTCATCTGGACTGAATCAAAAAGGGGCGAAATATAGATGTGGACTTGGCCCGGGAAAACCAAGCCGAAGAGGCACCGAACAAATACAAGGTAAAACTGTGTCTGTACATCATTGGAGTAACAATGGGTTGGCGCTACACGAGGTGTAGGGGAAGCGGAGCTCCACTGTTCTCGCACTAACGATTAGACCTAAAAAGATACCACTGAGCCAGGATTAACACCATTCCCCAAGACTGAAGTTCCAACAAAGACGTGGCGGACAAGAAGCATTTGTGGTCTTGGTAACTGGTGCCAGGAATCAAACTGTTCGGCCACAAGGTCACGGTTAGCTCTGGGCAATTAGAAAAACCTAAGCGGGGAGCTCAAGACAGGCATAGCAAGTTACACCCACACATTGACTTGCAAGTTCAATGGCAAGATTATTGTATGGAACTCCTTGGTATCAGTCAGACTGTGTCCCATCCTAAGAAATTTGCTATGAAAGGCTGAATTTAACTGTTAACTGTAGATACTCTTCTGAAATTAAAGGCTTTTAATGCCAGCTACCTGGCTTTCAGATTCTGTTAGGAAATAAATACATTTTGTAGCTCCAAAAAAAAAAATGTCAGTGCTACAGGATAAATCAATAACATCTTGATTTACACAGAATGTATGCATTTATGTGTAGCCCTGTGGGGTCAAGCCAACTCTCAGAATCTCAATATTGCGCTGACAGGAGGGCATAACACAATTGCACATATACAAACACACAAATCAATTAGGTGCATACACATGCACACTACCAGCTCAGGCACATACACATTCAAACCAGCCTAGGCACATGCATACCTATTACCAATTCAAGCACATACACTATACACCCCAAAAGTTAGACACAGATAACTAATTTGTATATCATACACACAATGCCATATATATATATATATATATACACACACACTCACACTAGCAACTCAGATACACACACGTTCAAAATAACCAGTCTAGGTTCATGCACACCTATCACCAGTTTAAGCCTATACACGCTGTCGCAGGGAGAAACAAAAGGGAGGACCCCAAAGGGCAAGGGGGGAACCCCGGGAACAGGAATCTGGGGAAGAACCAGGAGGAAAAAGCAAAAGTAAAAGGGAACACTCACCTGCAGCGGGACCCGCGGTGAAGCCGGAACACTGGGAGAAGCCCGTGCGAATCATCAGCCGCACCTTCATACAGCTGCAGCCGGCTGGTAACGTCAGCAACTATCACCGGTCGGCGGAAATAAAGTGGGCCGCAGCAAAGAAGCGGGGGGTCAAACGCTGGGAGAAGCCCCAGCAGGAGGGGTCTCCCTCAAACTCCTAACGAAGCGAACAGGGCTGGAAGCGGCGTTCCCCAGCAGAGGAGGATCTGGCTACACTCGCTGCGAGCCAGAGGCTGCCAGCTGCAACAAAGACGACACTGAACGAGGAGAAGGACAGGACAGGAGAGCCCAGAGGGACTCTGATTACAGTGGCCACCGGGGAGGAGGGGGAGGTGCTGACCCACTACCCAGCATCTGACCAAGTGGGGCGGTAGAGGGCCCTGGGGCAGCCGGAGAGACGCGTCTCACAGAAGACGTAAGGCCAGGGCAGCACAAAATGCTGCAGAGCACAGACCATGGCAGCGTATCATCGATACCACAAGTAACTGGTGGACTTAGGTTCACCGGAGGGCTTCAGGGGGCCTGAAGATATAGGAGCCAGAGCGGCAAGGGAGAGGAAGTCTGTGGAAGGCCACAGGATCCCATGACCACGTGGAGAGCCTAGGATCACCCCATAAAAGTCTAAGGGAGTGGGTTGTGTGTGGTTTGGCCTTGGGGCTGGATGGGGGGGGTGTGGAGGGTCCCTCAGGGTGTGACAGGAAGGCTCTTTTCTTTTGAGGGTTTTTGTTGTTTTTTTTTGTGATCCAGTTTGCGTTTCCCACTTTTTGGAGGGGTTGAGTATCAGGACACAGGGAGGGCCCGATTGGTGTGTGAGCCTCAGGATCGGGGTTAGCATTAAGGAAAGTCAGCGGGCATGATAACTAGGGAGGAACCAGGGGCCCGGCGTTTGGGAGTTGGCCACAAGAATAGCAGTGACCCGCCACGGCTGGGTATAAGGGCGAGGTAGAGGGGAGGTAGAGCTTTGCAGAAGACCGCCAGAGAGACATCTCGCCCTCGAGGGAATCCGAGTGGTACCACACCCCACTGTATTAGGATTCAAAGTCGTGGCAGGTGAGATTGGGGAGTACCACATCGGGAGCAAACATCTACTCGAAGGGCCACCCGGGGTAACAAGGCGGACACCATCGTATATCCAGACCAAACCCGCCCAGGACAGGATGTTCAAGGCCAGGCGGGCACACACGCTACGCACACCAAATTTAGACAGAATTAGTTACCAGTTACCAACACCTGCACATTCAATACACATACGTGGATTACTAATTCATATACCATGCACACACACACAATGATATCTATTTATGTGTATATATATATGTGTATTCACTAATTTACACACATACCACCCACCTACACATACACACTGGTTCCTAAGTTGTGTGTTGTGATGTGTATGTATGTATGTGCTTGGTGTACTTGGGATACCTGGGGAAAGGTTAAGGTAAGAAAGTAGAAGTATAGGGAGTTAAAGTTACCAGGACCGGGATTAGAACCAGTAGACTGCAGGGGCCTGGGCTGAAGAACTGAGGCTCTGGGGTAACTTTAGTTTAATTGATCTTAATTCATTAAAAGACAACGCCCAAAGCCTGCAGAACAGGGAAGCATGCCGGCACAGAGTCTGGGACTGGAGCCAGAGCTATGGGGAAGCTGAAAAGGTAGGTAGGGAGAGGGAAAAATGGGACTAAGGGAAAGTGTGGGTGTTAAAAGAGGGGCTCTGGGTGTGGGGAGCAAGAGGATGGCTCCGGGGCAGCTAGAGAAGTTGCAGGGAGTGGCAGTAGGTGCTGGAAGCTGGAGCAAGGCTCCAGCTGCTGAAACAAACTACAGGACAGCTAATAGGAGCT
>NW_005843276.1:140855-154456 GCF_000455745.1 Alligator sinensis | reverse complement strand
TTTCAAATGCTGGTCTTGTCTCTGTTCCTGGGTGAGGTCCGTGGTTCCTGGGTGAATCAATGCGAGGTGATGGCCCAGTCATTACAGACCATTGAGTAGAGGCCTGCTACCATTGTATTTCAATCATTCCCAATCACACTCATTCATCAGGGTACCAATTTACATGGGAGGGGTACAATGAATCATATTGTTGAAACATGGGATGCCCAGGCAGAGGACAGAAGATGGAGGTTTGACATATAAATTGGAAACTTGACATGACTTTGGTTCACTTACAAACACAGGCCTAAACCATACAATATCCATATGAAACAATAAAAATCAATACAAAAATGATAATAATACAATATACAACAGTAAAAATCAATACAAACCTAATAATAATACAATATAAAACAGTGGATATCCAAAACCAAAAACTTGCTACCAAAATAAAAATGTTTAAAGCTTATCCTACATCTTAGCTTACTCATACTTATCTATTGGAAGGGGAGGGAATGCATTTTAAAATAAATAAAAAAAAAAAGAGCAAAAACTGGGGGTTTTGCTACATATGGATCATTGTGAGTGCTACACTCTGTGCCTTCATTCCAACAAAATAATCCTGGAATAGAATACAGGGCACATCTAGATGTGATGCTTCATCGCTGTAGCAACACAGTGTGGCAACATAGCATCCACGGGCAAAAATGGTGATGCTGTAGCTACATCGCTGTAGTGACGTGTTCCCTCAGTATAGTGCATTGCTATGGTGACATAGCAGCTAATAATAACCATGTGTCACACACACGGTGCAGTACAGGCTGTTACTGTGCCATCATTTAGTACTTCTAAAAGTACTAAAGGAAGTACTAAATGATGGTGCAGTAACAATGATGCCACAGGGACACGTAGACACACCCACTATAAAATTTCCATGTTTCTTTCTTTGTTAGGCTGCTGCCATGGTTTTCTGTTGTTCTTGGAAATTACAGTCTCTCACAGGGCATTTTAACATGTGCTCCAGGAGGAGGGGGGAAGTGAGGGGGCGGGATTAATTAGAGCAGCTTCAGGAGATTCTCTAATTAAAAGTATCATGTGTATCAGTGTCCCTACGCTGAAAAATGGCAGCAGGGACACTTTAATTAAAGCTCGTTTGATAAGCTTTAGTTAAAGCTCCCCTGCTGCCATTTTTCAGCACGGGGACACTGATACATGTAACACTGGAGTCTCCTGGAGCACGGTAATTACCATGCTCCAGCAGATGCGATTAATCAAGTCTGCTATGATGTGCTGTAATTACAGTATGTCAGAGTGTCATCACATCTAGATGTGCCCTGTATTCTATTCCAGGATTATTTTGTTGGAATGAAGGCACAGAATGTAGCACTCACAATGATTTCAGAGCTGCACGTGTATAGCAGGTATATGTTCTTATTCAGTACTGCTCATATGTTTCTGTTCATTTACTGTTTGGGTTTCCAGTCCTGTGGGGTTTTGTTTTCACTTTGTAGTCATTCTTCAATTTGTAGAGTTTTTATTATTTGCTTTTCAAAATGTTTGCATGTCTTTTGTTTCTTCTCTCAGTATGAGCAGATTCATGGGGTAGATATTTGTGTGTCTACCTGGATTTTCTGTGTCCCAGCTAAGAAGGCAGCACCAAGAAAGAAGAAAAAACACTTTTATTAAAAAAAATTAAAAGTATATGTTCTTATTCAGTACAGCTTCTGTAACCAGAAAAATGTTTGTGCACTGAAGCAAATCTGTAATAAATAAGTTCAGTAATTATTCAAAGCTTTCATTTCCCTTTGGTGTTTAACCAGCTGCACAATCTGATTATTACTTCGCATACTCTCCTGAATGAACATCACCCCTTAAATGATATAATGGCATTAAAAAGACCTTCTGATATTTAAATCATTTCTAATAAAAACTTTATGTAAATGATCATAAATGTCAATAATATCTTTTAACATGCTTAATGTCATTAGTTTATCAGGATGTATACATGTGAAATGTAGCAGAATCATATATTTAAATCATAGCAGCTATTTCATTATTTTAGGAAAAAATTAGGTAATTCTTTTATAACAGCCTTCTTTATAGGTTTAAATGAGGTTGTTTCTTAGTATAATAAATAAGGCAGGATTTTTTTTTTCTTCCCATTAGCATAGCTTTCATACGCAGTTTCTACCAACCATGGAGCTAGTAGATTACAATCCTTGGGGGCGATCTCTTACTGTGTATATGCTGATTCTAGCATAATGGGCCAATCATGGTACTACCAAAAATATAATCATATGTGCTACCATAAAAATTTCTAACTACTTGTCTGTGTGTAACTAATGATATTATTGTAAAGTAACTTGTCTAAACATGTATCCTACTTTTTTTTTTAAAAAACTATAGTAGGGTTTGTTTTAATTCTTACTGATGCAACCCAGGCAAAACACTTCAGTTTGTCCCACAGCAGCCCAACAGTTCATAAGGACATTATGGTAGTTGAACTGTGCATTATGAAGAGTGACTATTAAGATGGTATTTCAGGTCTGGCGCTACGGAAGAAAAGTCACCCCCTGACAGCTGCCTGGACCCCACCTTGCTTGCCTTGTCTGGCCTCTCAGGGTCCCACTCTGCTCTCATCTGCCATGCCTTAATGTTAAGATTGGACAGGGAGGCTGCCTTAGAAAGAGGGGGCATGAGGGGTTTGCTTTGAGTCATGGGCTCTTGTCTGGGCTGAGACCCCCTGGCTTTGACCCACTTTACTATGGCTGGACCCCTCAGCACGAAGTCTTCTGTCTCAGGACCATAGGCTCCCAGACCCCAGCTCCAGCTTCACTCTTGCAGGCTATGGGCCCCTCCGCCCCTGGTCTCACCCTTTGCAGGCTCTTGGTTTGCAACACCAGTCTTTGCTGCATGGCACCAGTCTTTCCACTAACAGCAGCACTCCCCTCCCACTCCCCCTCACAAGGGGCTAGGGTCTGGGGTGCACTTGGCACCCTTCTTGATGGCCTCTTCTGCTCTTACGGCCACAACCTGGTCCTCCAGTATTTAAACACAAATGCAAAAATATGAGCATCTGCTCTCAAAAAAAGGTTCCCCCAACCCTTGGTCAACACCATATTGTGGCAATGAGCCATAGCACTAGGCACAAAATACTTATCTTCTGTCCGGTGATGCAGGAGCTTCCTTCCAGCTTCCCTGAAGTCTGGGGTCCGTCCTCACTGGCCAGTCAGGACCCTCTTTTCCTTAGAGATCTGCGGCTTGCAGCCCACAGGGTCAGACTCCCTCCCTTGCCTCAGGTGCTAGGCTTATATACCTCTAAACCCCACCCCTTTTGGTTATGTGGCACCCCAGCTACACACAGGAGTTTCCCCTTTGCCTAATGGCAAGCCTGTGGTCCTCTGCTGCAGCTCCATGCAGCAGACTTGGCCTGTTGCACTCTCCTTAAAGTGAGAGGGGCTTCTGGCTCCTGTCACCGATGGTTCTAATAAGCAACCAAGAATCTATAATTTAAGTACTTGGTGAATCATTACAAAAGGAGCCTTGAGCAAATACATTTTAAGTATTGGATCCTTTTTATGGAGTTTATTTTGTTTGTTTTTTGTGGTTTTTTGGTTGGCACTTTATACTATCTCAGGTAGAGCACACAGCTTTACATTTCCTCAGAAACCCAAGGTACAGCTGCATAGAGAGGATATACAGTGTGCAGAGACTTCTGATCCTTAAAGAAAGTCTCAATATTGTTTTTGCAGCTGTTTAAAGCCATTCACATTTATTTTTAAATCAGAAAAAGAGAGAAGTGGAGGAGTCAGTAGTTTGGGACACTATAGGATCGTGCATCTACAGGCACAAGGCCATGGTATGCATGGCTGTATCCTCCAGTGGCTTCCTTGAAATCTGTGTGTATCTTGAAGCTGAATGGAAAGTAGGTGGGGCAAAGTCAATCTTGTATCTTCCCTCTTCTACTACCCCTGTCCAGCAGAAACCCTTTAAGAACAAATTCTGTGCTCTTCTAAGTGGAATAACCTGCCCAAAGCGCTAAATATTGCCATAATTTCCCACCAAAAGAAAGAAGATACGTTGTAATCCATTTTCTTTATTCATCTTGAAATGCGTCTTCCTCTCCCAGAAAGCCAACAGTAATAAAAAATAAATGACACATTTGTTTTCACTTTGATGTCCAGCTCGACTTTAAAAATGATGTCACTGCAAACAAACAAATGAATGAGAGCTTGATAATAAAATTTCAAAGTTCTCCAAATGTGCGTGAATGGGTGTTCTGTCCATGTGGGGGTTGGTACCAAAAGCTAAGGAAATTAACTATAAGAAAGAGAAGCCAGATGGCATTATTTTAAACTTAGGAATTCACACGCAGAATAAATCAAGTGTTGACAACCTTTTGCCAGTGTGGGTCAGTCCTCACTGTGGGCACATCCCTGCACCCACTAGCACTCTACATATTGTGGAGGGACTAGATGACAAAAACAGGCACTAGGAACCTGAGAATAGCTCCCCTTCTGCAGCAGAGAGAATAAACTGAATTGGCAGGCAGTAGGACCCTGGGAATGTCTCCTCTGCTGTTATGGCTGGTGCATGCTGCAAATTCTCTGAGCTGTGGTGGGCCATATCAAGTGTAAATCACAGGCCAGATCCAGCCTCCAGGCTGTAGTTTGCTGACCCCTGGGAGAAATGATCAGTAAATAAATCTGTTAAGAGAATATATTAGGTTGAGAACTACATGTATTACTGCAGAATGAAGCAGGGAAGTCAGAGCTGTGGTGTGGAAGTGAGAAGTTGGAATTAAGCTGATGGCAAATTGGACCATCTGTCTTCTCTCCTGTTCTTAAAGTTGGACCAAATTTGTCTTTGTGTAACTCCATCAGTTCTGCAGAGCCAATGTCACCAGCAACAGATCTAGAGCCTTAGTTTTAAATGATCCAAGAGTCTATATGACAGTTGCAGTCTAGCCTCCATACCATATTGCTCAGTGTGTACCACCTAAGTATTTTTGGGGGGCTCTGCAGTGTCCACCAGAGGTCTGTGTTTCTGTAGCTAGATTGCTATCACTGCCCAAGCTAACTCACGTATGTCTGCACTGATGTGAATGAGGGGATGACAAACCCATAGGTAGAGATGGAAAACTGTGATTTTCTAAATCAGTAGTGCTCAACCCTTTTGTCTAGTGAGCCAGATGGGCAGAGCCAGGTCTCTCTGCAGGCTGGATCTGGCTGGTAGTTCCAATCCAGTTTCCAGAGCAGGTGCTGCAGGGCCCTGTCCGGCTACATGTAGTTGGGTGGGGAGCAACCTGGTCCCAATCCAGCTGCATGGAGGAAGGGGGCTTTACCTAGCCCCAACCCAATCTCATGGGAGGAAGGAGAGGAGGGAAGACCCAACCCCAATCTGGCTGGGTGGAGGGGAGGGGGTGTGTCCCTGCCCCATGGAGGGGAATGGGGTGTGGCCTGGTCCCAAACCAGCTATGCAGGAAGCTGGGGCTTGGCCCAGTCCCATGGGGAGAAGTGGGAGTGATTCATAGATTCATAGATTTAGGGTCGGAAGGGACCTCAATAGATCATCGAGTTCGACCCCCTGCATAGGCAGGAAAGAGGGCTGGGTCTAGATGACCCCAGCTATCCAGAGTGGTCCAGCCCCAACCTGTCATGGGGTAGGGAAGAAGGCATGGCCTGGCCCTGCCTGGGGAGGGTCATGGCCCAGCTCCAATCTGCTGCAAGGACCATAGGATTTTGGCAGCAGTTAACTGTCACTGCTCCCTACTGCCAAATTTCCTAACCTGTGGGGAGTGCTGCTGGCCAAATTCCAAGGCTCCAGGGGCTACATTTGTCCCATAGGCTAGTGGTTGAGCACCCCTGTTCTAAATCAAAGTTGTGTAGCAAAACCCTCCAGTTTTTGTTTTTATTTAAAAATACATACTCTCCCCTTCCCCAACCATTTCTGACTTTTTCTCTCCCTCTTTATTCCCTATGGATAAGTATAAGTGAGCTAGGACGTAGGATAAGCTTTAACATTTTATTTTAGGTAGTAAGTTTTATTTTTCTCTCCCCTCTTTGGAAATAAGTACCTGCTATTTTGATATCAATACCTACTGTTTTATAAGTGATAATTATTATGTTTGTATTAATTTTTTTTACTGCTTTTATATTGTGTGCTTACTGTTTTAGGCCTACATATGTAAGTTAGCATAAGTCAAGTTTCCATCTTGTAATGTCAAGCCTCCATCTTGTGTCCCCTGATGTTGTAACCCATGACTCATACCTACCCCTCCTATGTAAATTGGTTCCTGAATGAATGGGGATGAATGCGGGTACTTGAGAGACAATGGCAGTAGGTCTAAAAATAGCACCCTCTGAATGACTGAACCATCAACACCAATACCTGGACCAAGGACCCAGCCTTATGGGGTTTTAGACTAAAGGAAGCAGGATGTCACATTTTGGACTTATGACAGAGAAGTTGCAAGACCGCTGCTCCAGCACTTGCCCTAACACCTGTGTTACTGTTTATTTTCATAGCAGCTAGCTTGTCACAGTCTCAGTGTGCAGTAACCTAAATAATGGTCTCTTCTTCCATGCCTATGGTTGAGAATAGGCCCATATTCCACCCATCACTATTACAATTCCAATAACAAGCACTTTATTCAATCATAGAAAATTGGAAATGCATCAGGGAAAAGTTCCTAGGCTGAGGGAAGCAGTACCATTGCCTCTTAGCTCCATACCAGATCAGTTCTTGTAGGTAATTATTTGATCAAGGCTAATGACTTGCTCCCACATTTGTTGACACTGGATATATTAAAGCAGCATTTCCCAAGCATTTTGGGGTTAGCCTCCACCACAGTAAATTTAGCCACTCTTGTGCCTCCCCTACTTCAACTGTAACCTTTTAATGACAGTGACCTGAATTAATTCAGCGAAGTCCCAGGGTGGGCTAATTCTACTTCCGCTGCCTCTGATTCCTTCCATTACTGCTTCCTTCACCACCACCAGCTCCCCCCAACCACTGCTGCTTCCCTTGCTGCCAATTACCACCACCATCCTGGCTTCATGCCCCTATTTTAATTTAGAACTTTCTATTACCGCTGTATTCTTCCCTTAGCTAGAAGTAGAACCTGAACCTGAAGGAGGTGAACTCCTTTCCCACCAGTAACATACAACGAAATCATTCCCTTCCAACCATTACAATCACAGACCAAGTGAACTAGGAATTCTAATGTAATAAAGGGCTTTGTCTGTCTGTTTGTGTCAGTCTGTCTGTCTGTCTGTCCATAACACTTTCGGTCAACTGTGCATGCACTGCGGAGAGTGCGGGTGGCAGTTGGCTGCGCGGGCCTGGGTGGGGAGGAGGTGGACGGGGGCGGAGGTGGGCACACATACACCCAACAGCCGGCAGGGAGTGGGGGAAGCCCCACTGCTCAGTGGAGGAGCCAAAGGTGGGCAGAGATGGAGGTAAGCGTGCATGCACCCAACAGCCAGCAGGGATGGGGGGAAAGTGGGGGGAAGCCCCACTGCTCAGTGGAGGAAGTGGAGGCAGGCAGGGGGTGGAGGCAGGTGTGCACACACCAGCCAGGAGGGGGAGACGGCGAAGACGGAGGGGAGTGGAGGGGAGGCAGGGAAGCAGGGAGAAGCCCTGCTGGTCAGGGGAGGAGGCGGGTGCGGGGAGGGAGCCCCGTGCTAGTGGCTGGGGGAGGAGGCGGTAGCTGCACAAGGAGTGTTTACAAAACCAGCCCCAAAGGGGGAGTGGGGGGCGGGGGGAGGAAGGAGCCAGCCATGTAAATACTCCTTCATTATTTTAAATCCATTACTCATGACAGGCAATGGACTAGTATTAAAAATAAAAACCATAATAAGTACTATGCCTTGTCTTCAGCTGAAATCAGTATTTGTTTTACTAAATTGGCCTGGACTTAAAGCAAAAACCTTTGCTATAGAAGGTTTAAAAGATTCTTAAAACATCATTTTGAGTTTAAATAATTTTTTTTGCCACTGAAAATATATTCAACATCCAGATGGTCAAAACAGGTCACTAGAAGGAGTGTGATGTCTTCATTTTTGTAGCTATAACCCATTTTCCCCTTGAGGGATGATTCAGCACTTTGAGGCAAATGCTGTCATTCTCTATGTGTATATAGTGCTTAGAACCTTTAGAAATATTATCCAAATAATATTATTAAATTTAATTGATTCAATTATTTCAAAACTGTGCATGTCCTGCCTTCTTGCTTTCTCCTTTGAATCTCCTAACTTCTTCTTTTACTCTCTAAACTTCATTTCAGTTTTCTTTTCTGCTCCTTCTGTCTCTTTTATGTGGTGATTAGTGCATTTGGTTCTGCCCATCTAGAATAAATATTTCTCATTATATTTTAAAATTAGCAGGATTTCACAAGCATATTCCATCCAACTGTAAAAACATCCTATTTACAAAACTGTGATTTGTTTTTTTTTCTAATTGATACAAAGGAAAAAAAATCTATAACCTGCTAATCAGAATCCACTTTTTCAGTATTGGTTCAGTGAGCAACTGTCACTGCATCAATTTTGATCTGGGAAAATGACAGCACTTAACCATTAATCATTTGATATAGCAGCAAAGTAACTGAACTGGAATTAAATCACCTCCTTTGAAAATACATGTTCTGCCAGTGCCTCAGCATTTCTCTAGCATTGAGAAATCACTGTCCTGTGTCAATATTCTGTTCTGTCCTATCTTTAAATGTGAAATATCAGTGACAAGGTTTTAGGTTTGTTGGTTGTAGCTGTGTTGGTCTAAGGACCTAGGCAGACAAGGATTTTTCAGTAGCTGTGATATCTTTTATTAGACTAACTAAATAGTTGGAAAATTTGTTCTTTGTGAGCTTTCAGGCACAAACACCCTTCTTCAGGCATGGGGAGAGTTTCCAGGTGTAATGTGTGCTTTCTGGGTAGAACAGAAGCCAATATGCAAAATGAAGGTTTGTGAAAATGCAAATGTGTGGCAGTGAGGATCAAAGGGATTGGGGGACAATAGGTATGAGACAGGTAGGTGGCGGGGGGAGGGGAAAGGAGGAATGTTAACCTGGTGATAGGACGTAGCTGGCAAAATGCAGACAGGTTACTTGGGGCTATTGGATGACAGGCAGGTTATAATGTGCCATAAATCCAATGTCTATATTTGGTTCATGTTTTTTTGTATCCAGTAGATTTCTGAAGTGAAGTTCATAGGCTCATCTATGAAAGGTTTTTTGTATATTCCCTTTGAGGATTAGAAATGAGAGATTGGAGAGAGAGTGGTTGTCAGTTGAGAAAAGTGCACCCACATGTAATTAGGTATTTTTGTCTTTGATAGACTTTCAATGTGTGTCCATTCTGGTATGCAGCTGTTGTTTGTTTTTTCCTACATATTTTCCATCAGGACATTTAGTGCACTGGATGAGTGTGACAGAGCACCCTTTTGGGTGCCTGTCACTTTAAGGGCTGGAGCAGGGAGCTGCCAAGTGGCTGATGAGGGCAGCCATTTTAGGGCACTGCTCTGAGAGAGGAGAGAGCAGTTTGAGATCAGCCGGCAGGGAAGAAACACCTCCCTGCTGAGCTTCAGCTCCTGGAACAACTTGGAGGTAAGGGCAGGACCTATGCGGGTGGTTTGGAAGCTCCTGGTCCTGGGCATGACCTAAAACTGCACCCTGCCAGGATAGGGAGGCCTGGTGGATCTGTCTGTGGTGGGGCAGGACCACTCAAATGCCAGGACCAAGAACCTACCTGGTGTAAAGTGGGTCAGGGCACCTAAACTCCTGTCCCCACCTCTGAGTTGGTTACTAAGACAGTTGTGGGGCGGGGTGGGGGTGGGCAGGTAAGCTTAAGAGAAGCACCTGAGTCCCATGGGATGTTGGACCCTGGAGGTGGGCCAGGCACGCTCAAAGAAGAGCACCTGAACCCAAGGATATAAGACCCCGCGCCCTGTGTAGAGGGTGGAGTGGAGGCCAGGCACACTTAATGAGAGAAGCACCTGAGCCTGTAGGGGTGGAAGACCCTAGGCCACAGTGTAAGGGGTGGAGTTGTGGCCCAAAAGAAGGGGTGTAGTGGTCCAGTGAGGGGCTAGGGGCAAAGTAGCCCATAGTTGAGCAATCGCTTAGTCCTGTTCAGGTGAGGGTCACAGGAGAGGCCCAAATGACTGTGCCAGGGTGACCAAGGTGTGGAGAGCAAAGCCCAAGGATCTTTGTGAGTAGGGGAGTGTGAATATGGTCTGTATAGGCAGTGTGCAAGAGACCAGGTGAGAGCCAGTGGAGTGCAAGAGACCCTGGTGACCCAGCCTTGAACCAGAGTATCATCACACAGTGTGACCTCTGTGTGGCATGGGACATATATAGGGACGATAGGAGTATATATTGCCCATGGTCATTTGGGTGCATAAAGGGCAGCCTCCCACCTATTTAATATCCCAGTCATTTACCAATAAGGCGTGGCAGATGAACAAGGCTGGCAGTTTGCTCAGAGACAGAGGTGGGGCTATACTAGTACTGGGCCTGGAAGCTGCCCTTGTCACAATCAGATATATTACATTTCTGGAGGTGCAGGTATAAGATTCAGGCATGGTGACAGTTCTGTTGTGGGGTGTCATTACTGTGGGGGTAGAGGAGATGTGTTGGCAGGTTTTACATTCATTGTCTTGGCATAGTCTGGATCCATTTGGTGTGCTTTGGGCCATAGGAAGTTTGCTTTTGGTGATGAGGTTCGTGAGGTTTGATGCTTGTTTAAAAGCTAGGATGGGTGTTCTTGGAAAGATCCCTTTAAGAACTGGGTCTTCTTCTAATTAGGTTGCAGTTGTTTAAGGATTTTCCATATAGGTTACAGGGAAGGATAATATGGCATAACTAATGTTGTGCAATTGATGGAGAATTTTTTTGTAATGCAGCAGTTCCACAGGTGGTATCCAGGTGGCTCTTTCAAAAGTATGATCTATCTCTCTGGAGGAGTGTCCTTGTTGGATGAAAGCCCTTTTGAGATTTGCAAGGTGATCACAGGTATTCTTCCCAGTGAAAAATTTGGTGTTATTGGAGGGCTTGGCTGTATATTACAGCTTTCTTGGTGTGTTTAGGGTGAATGCTGGTTCTGTATAGATGTATATGTTGGTCCATGGATTTCTTGTATATGGTGGTTTGTATTTTACCATTCTGGATATTGATCATAGTGTCTAAAAAGTAAGTGTTGGTGCTGCAATATTCAAGAGAGAGTCTGATGAAAGGGTGATGTTTATTAAATTTGTGATTGAAATCACTCAGACTGCAGATTTTCCATCCAAATGATGAAGATGTCATCTATATATAGCATGGATTTGATGGTGCAGTTCTTGAGGAATTCTTCCAGGTGGGCCATAAAAAGTTTGGAGTATTGTGGGGCCATTTTGGTGGCCCTAGCTGTACCCATGGTCTGGAGGAAGTGTTGGTTATTGAAACTGAAGTTGTGTGCAAGGATGAAGTGTGTAAGTTCAGTAACATTAGGTCTGAGTTGTAATCTTGTTCTTGTAGATATGTAAGGCAGCCTTGGATGCCATCCTGGTATTGGTTGTTGGTATATAAGCTGGTAACATCCATGGTGATTGGTGGCAGTAGGTCGGGACTAATGGGGCTTAGTCCCCCCCAAATGTGGAGCAGTGGTGGCAGCACAGAGGGCTGAGCTCTGGGGAGCTGCATGGAGGGGGGGCAATAAACAGAGTTAGATACACAGTCTCAGCCTGCAGAGGTGTCCAGGAACACAGTGCCCAGCAAGTAAGTCTTTGAAAGAGAAGGGATGTCGGGAGGGGGGGCAAGGAACAGATTGAGGCCCTCTCAGTGAGGGAGGGAGTGGGGTAGGGGCAGGGGCTAGGGTGAATGGGGCCCTGGGGCTGGGACTGGGGCAGGTAGTGGGATGCTCAGAGCCTGGGAGGATCATCCAGGGGTGCCGGGGCCTCCCACCACTGTGTGCTCGGGGGGGGGGGGGGGGGTGGGGCCAGTTTTGTGGGGGGGGAAGAGGCAGGCTGCCGCTGGGCTCTGCACCCCACTGCCATTTTCTGGGAGCCACGTACAAGGCCATGTGCCTTTCAGCAGCTGCAGGAACATGGCGTTGCACATAGCTCCCTGGCAACACCAGTGGGGTGCGGAGGCCAGCGTGCAGTGGCAGCCTGGGAACTGACCAGGACAGTTCCCAGCCCCAACCCTGGAAGTGGGTCAGAGGCTGGGCAGCTAGTTTCCCACTCAGCTTCATGAGCCTGGAGCTGCAGGGGAACAGCCTGTGGGGCTTGTTCCCTGCCCAGCTCTCTGAGTGTGGAGGTGAGCGTGAAACAAGCCCCCCCAGCCTGTTCCCCACTTAGCTCTGTGCTTGTGAACCTGGGTGGGAAACAGGCTCCCCTGCACTCACCAGCAGGGAGCTCTCACCACCAGCTCCATGCATGCAGGGCTGGGGCTGGGAGACCCTTATCTCCCAGTGCTGGCTCCACGGCCACATTTAGCAAATTTACTCAGGATTAGGGATGTTTACTGTATAAGATGCATGTGCATGTGTAGATGCAAATGTTTACTAATTCACAGTCAAACATCTCATGTAAATGCACCCACAGGGTATGATTCAAAGGCTTGTCTATTCCACAAAATTCTGCTGCGACAGATATGTCAGGTAGAATTGGGAAAAATTACCCTCTTTAGCTGAAATAACTATATGGGCAAAGATGCTGATGTTGACATAATTATGCCAACAGTAAAATGCTGTTCAAGGTGGTGGTATAGCTGCACTGGCAGAAAAACTCCTTCATTATAAAGCTTTGCCAGCAGAGGTACATCAGCTACTGGGTGTGGACATTGGTAACAGCTTTGACAGTAACTGCCATCCCCGTCAATGTAGATGTGGCTTCTGTCAACAGAATTTTTGCCAGGAAGCAGAACTGCACCCAAACTAGGTACCCCAGCTGCTTTAGAGCTATCATTGTAGTTAAAGAAGCATCAATGCCTGTAGTGTAAACATAGCCCCTGACTCTACTAGATGACTCTGCCAATATAGCTATGTCAACAGAGACTGCAATGAGAACTTACCCAAAGCCTATTGAAGTCAGTGGTTGTCTTTGTGCTGATTTGGATCAATGGGCTTTGGATCAGACCCAGAGGCAACATGTCCATAAGCTGCACTACTGCTCCAAGATCTGTATCAGTCCCTTTGTAATAGAATTGTTGGGGAAGGCTTAGAACAAGCCAGCAAGGCCCGCTACACAGCCTGAGGGTCAGGTATAACTATTTGCATGATAAATAATCAAAATTGCATAGGAAATGGATGCTGTAGTTTTACTTAGTAATAATAAATGATCAACTAGTAAATCAGTTGTAATGTATCTATTGCTATGTACTCATGCTAACAAAATTGAAAGCATAAACAATCTTAGAACTTGCTGGTGTGACTACAGAGTTTGAAAGAATGTTATGTGTTGGCAAGTAGATGTCAAGCCAGGTGGGAAAGAAGAAAAGACACCTTCCATTTCAGGAACTGTGTTTTTAGAGAGGGATAAATTTTGTCTAACTGTCATCTCTCCAGGATCACTAGAAAGTCAGTTTCAACCAGTTCCCAAAGTTCAAAAAAATAAAAACAAAAACCAAGGAAGTTAAGCTAACT
>NW_005843276.1:130071-140824 GCF_000455745.1 Alligator sinensis | reverse complement strand
AAGAGACAAATTTGTCTTCTTCTGTGGACAAGCTTTTTATGGTGAAAGTGGAGAGATACTGGTGGCTATGAAGAGTCAAAGACAATAGGATATAGGCCCCTGCAGTTTTCTCCTTGTGTGATGGGTAATATCTCATGCTGCTGTTACTGGCCTAGCACATCTACATGTTTGATTTGATTGTATTGTTACTAATAAAGATTATTTGAATAGCAAGCCCTGGAGATAATAATCCCCCAGGCTTTCCCAGACCTGGGAGTGCCATTTCACATGTAACAATTTGTGAGTTGTTATGCCTCTCTACTGGTAGAAAGCTTTGGTGCATGCATGTTCTAAATTTTGGGGCAAATCTTCTAAATACAAAATATTGAAACATACCTCTTGCAACAACAGATGGACTGCAATAAAGAACTTTAGATCGTGTTCTGAAAATCTAAACTAAAGAACCACTATATTTTGCTTTTGCAAAATGTTCTGCTTTATTTAGAAACAAATAAGCTTGTACTGTTATGTTTTATGTTGACTTCCATTTTTTTTTTTCATTTAGGATAGATTTTCAGAACATGATCTATTGTTCCTTCAGGATTTGCCTGCTCCCACTGCTAGTTCTCCAACTAAAATCTTAATCCTCTTTCTGTAATTATAAAGTTAATGTTACAGTTGGGCTTATGGTACCCGTACCTGCCACTGTTCTATGAACCGTCAGTATGCCCCGACTTTCCCGCCTGCCAAGTCTTTGATGTTATTATTATTAATATTAATTTTTGGATGTTATTACTTGGGAGGGTTATTCTCTGTTAGTTCGTCCTTATTATACCCTTTTAATGAGGCTCACATGCAACATGCATATATCACCCGGTCCGCTTATCCGGATATACGCCCGAACTCGAAGTTATACATCCAGCCACAGTCTGATTATGATCGTTAAGTCTTCTTTATTTTTTTCTTTTACAACTTCGTACAAGTTCCCCATACAGTCAGACAGATGTCCATTGCATCTCTTTTTAACATCACGAATAGTATTAACTTTGTAACTCTTCTCACACACAGTGACTTTACCCTCTAACAACTAACATGAATGAACTTAGTATTCGTGAACTGACTCTCTCTTAGAATCTTCTTCCCTTTCTTTTATTTCGTTCAATTTCTTCTCATCTTAAAAGCAATCTTATATCTTCAGATCCTTCTACACGAAATCCTTTTATTTTAATAATAGCTGAGTCCCCATTCAGCCTTATCTGTAGCTTATAGTCTTGAATCTTCTTGGAGAACAAACCTAAACAGTCTCTAACCTAGAAGGAATGCTTTAACACAAATCCCTTTTTCTTTTCCTTACTATTACAGATGTGTGTGCCGCATCCCTCGGAGTTTTTCTTTTTGGAGATCCTCCCCTTGCTCCATTCTCTCCTGGCACTACTGGGCACGATTAGTTTTTCTACTGATTCTCTGGGGATCCTCTTCGTTCTACTCTCTTCTCCTTCCTTCCCCGCTTTCGGACCTTGTGTGCCGCTGCTCTGCTCCCCTCTTGGAGCTTCTATCCTAATATGGCAATGGCTGCAGAAGCGGTGCTCTCCATTTTCTCTCGTTGCATCCGCGCTCACTCCTCCACAGTTCATAACAAGCCGTGGTATGTTAACACAGTGGATAAAGATTATAGGTAAAACTAAAGAAAAAGTTTTAGTTGTGGACTCAGATGAAAGATTCTAACCATTGAATTTCTGTCATAAACAGGGAATGAAAAAAATAAATATGTTAAGTCTAATTATTTATGTAGCCAGAATCTATCTGGACACCTGAAATACATTTAAAAATACAAAATGTGGAATATACATAAATATATTTTAGAAGCTAGGTTTCCCCTGAGTAAAGGGAAGATTTTGTGTTGTCTTGTACCTTGTGTCCATCTATTGACTAGAATGAGAATTGCATAGGGCAGGGGTTTTCAGCCAGGGGTATGTGTACCCCCGGGGGTACTTGAGAAGGCCCTAAGAGGTATGCGCGGGTGGGCGGGGACAGAGCGCCACCATGCACCATCCCATGCTGCCATGCAAGTGCCGCCCACCCTGCCATTTGGCCTCATGCCCCCTGGCCCCACTCCATATCCAGCTGCTGGGGATACACTGATCCAAAAAGGTTGAAAACCCCTGGCATAAGGTATGCATTTCACAAAATTTAACCCAAAATGTTTGTCAGACTTCCATTAGGCAACCCAGATTTAATTTTGTTCTCCCAGATCTGCTGTGGAAATGTTCTCACTTGTACATTTTCAAACCTGATTTAAACAAGATATCATCTACCTATTGCTAAATGCAAACATTAAGATCTTTCTCTCCTCCCTCTCTTTTCTATTTGATGAATAGATATCATTAATTTTGTATTGAATACTTTGTTTGTTTGAATTTTCTTTTAAACTTGATGGTAAATGTGGGATGGCTAGGTTGAAAGAACAGGTTTTGCATTTTGCTCTAAAGGTTCTAAGATACATGGTCATCTTTGATTTGAGTTGCAGTTTTGAGTTTCAGCTGCTTGCTGAGAAAGCTCTCTCACATATGTGAGTTTTGCTCTTGAAACTGAGATGTAACTGACACAGGGATCAGGCTAAGAAAGAAGGAAAACATCCCCCAGGTGACTTGAATCAGTGTAATGAAGGACTTAGAAGATTGAGGACTTCAACCTTGAATTTGGATGATTTGGAAATGTAACACTGATTTTTTTTTAATGCCAGTTTTAATCTCTTTCTGTCCTGGCTTTTCTATGAGGGAAATGGCACTATGAACATAAAGATTTGTGCAACTTTCAGGTACTACCGTGATTATTATAATCGAAAAGCTTAAGAAGAGGGAAAGAAATTAACTATACATATCAAGTGCAATATAACAGGGGAGGGGAGAAGTATTAGGAACCAATTCATTCCTATTAGTACACAGGTTTCCTTTTACTTAACAAACCTGCAGGAGAATCTGTCCTGTTGGAAGAATTCACCCTCTAAGAAAGAAATCCTACAAGTTTTATTTAAAATAAATTCCCCACAAGGTTTGGATTCCCAACAGACATCCTTTGACTGTTGCTTCAAGTATGAAGGACAATTTGCCATGTGCATGTTGTTAGTCCTCAGGAAGATCAATACTAGATACAGACCCCATCTTTTGATTATTCAGATGTCCTAGTTTTTCTCTCCTGGCACTATCTAATGAATCATCTTCTAGCTTCAGCTTCTCAGCCAGTAAGTTAGAACAACCATGTGCTCCATCATTCTGCCATCTGACAATAAGAGAATAAGATCTGGATTTCAACATTAGTGAACTCAGGAGCTACTAAGGAAAATCCCAGATGAGGGGTACAAATCAATTATTTCCTTTAATTTTAAACAGATGGGAAACAACATCTAGACAAGTTGGTTTGTGTTCAGACAATGCAATTCTGCACATAATCTTATGGAGGTGTAATCTAACCATTTGTTTTTCATTCAGGATTAGTTGTAGCATAAACAGTGAATGTTTGGGGTGTTTTGTCACTGAAAGAGATGCTTGATCATTGCTTTTTTAACATATAGTAGTTGCATGTCTTCATTGTAACCCAAGGATTAGCAGGATTTAAAAGCTTGGCATCTTGCCCCTCTAGCTATTTCTTGAACATATGATGACTGTAGAAGTTTCTTGGATACAAGAGTATAAATAATGCTTATAAGGTCAGTATTGGACAGGCTGGAAAACAACTAAGAAAAAGGAGTTTCCTGTACTATAGCATGTCAGAGCAGACTCGATTAACCATGCTCCAGCCAGCTACCAGGAGTTGGGAGACATGGTTTGCTGCAGAAATTGGGGTCTCTGGACTTCAGTGGACATGGTCATCAATGGCCTCCCCCCAGACATATGCTGCTACCCAAACACAGCCTTGTGCCACTGCCACTGCAACTCCAAAGTCCTACCCAGCCCAAGACCTGAGCTGACACTGGAATTGACTGACACTGTTGACACGGCTGTCTAGCCTTGGATCCTTGCTACCACCTGAACACAGTTTCACACTGCCACTTGGCCTTGGACCTGTGCTGATGCTCAAAAATAGCTCTACCCTGCCACCCAGCCCTGGCCGCATCCTGCTTTCCTAATGCAGTTGTTGCTGGCCTTGTAGATCCAGCTCAGGAGGAGATCCTGTGGTCTGAATCAGGCCTAGGGTGAGTTTGATACACGTGCTCTAAGTAAGTTCACAGCCTGTTTTCAGTCCTGAGGCTATGCACTCAAGTGGAGCAAACTGTGTAGGCAGTTTTGAAGTACTGAGAATAAGAACTCACTTTAACAATGCATTAGATACCTGAGAATGTTCCCAACTGTAAGCATATGAGAAGTCCCATTAATGTTAGAGAAGCTACTCAAATAGGCATATGCTTCAGTACTTTGCTGAAGCAGGTCTGAAATCCAAAGTGATAGGGAGATATTTATACTATTGCACAAAACACTAGCGAGACCTCATCCTAAATATTGTCAATTCTTGTTACCCAAGGTTAGGAAAGATTAATTCAAATTGAGATAGTTGCAGAGAAAGGATACTAGGATGACAGTGAGAATGAGAAGTCTACCATATGACAGGAAACTAGGAGAGTGTGGTTTATTATTATTAGACTATAATAAAAGAAAGCTTGAGAGAAAATATGATTGTTGTCTGCAGATATATCTGTAGATAAGCAGCAGGGAGAAAGAAGAGCTATTTCAACTAAAAGATATTGGCACAAGATTAGAAGTATATGAAGTAGTTTTAATTAAATTTAGGCTGGAAATCAGAATGTTCCTAATAATTAGAGCACCGAGGTTCAGCCTTCCAGGGTAGGCCTTCCAGTTACTCTAGTGAGGACAAAATCTTTATTATTTTAAGATTAAACTGAACTCATTTATGAAAAGGATGCTATGGTTATTTGCAATAGCTGGGAGACTTGATGATCTAAGAGGCCCTTTCAAATCCTATGTTTCTATGAAATTATACTCTCTCTTGGATTATTATTGCTGTACCAAGTGGGTCCATATAAGGAAATCTGTTTCATTTGAGAATACCTTGAGGGAGAAAGACTCCCAACTGTGTCAGGTTGAAATGGTTATGAGCTGCCTGTTTGTCACATAATTCAGCAGGGATATAAAGAAAGGAGTACATTCATTTTCTAGGTCAGAGAGAGAAACAACAGGAAAGGAGTGTGGGTCCTGGCAGCTTGCTTTGTTTAGTATTACTCTGTGAGTTCTGCATTTGGATAATAAATTTTGCCCTTAGGCGTATGCCCTTTAAGAGACTTGAGCATGATATTAGGGCTTGTACAGGGGCTCAGCAGCACACACCAAAATGTAAAGAGAGGTAGAACACTAAGGCAACTGCTAACACTATATTGGAAATAAATTTCTATCATGCTGTCATGCTATCACGTGGAAAAATCCAGAACAGATAGGCAATGGATAAAATGAATAACAGACGAAATTTAATGTAGTATCGTCAGAATTCATCTTTCCACGGCCACCTGAATTACAGGGGGAGATAGGGACATATGGCAAATAGCCTAGAAAATCATGTAGTCACTTCTGAGACAGATGCTGTGTAAACTATTCCCTGGAATTTATGTAAATTTATGCTATACTTATGCTAACTAACGGTGTAGAATCTCAGTAAAACAAGCCCTTAATCCAATTAACCTGGAAAACAACCAAATAGACTAGAATACATTAATGTTATTTATGAAAAATCCTGCCTTAGGTAAAAGATTGTTTAATCAACAGAAGAAGTAAAATTCTTTATTAGCCCTGCTAATTAAAGCAAGATAGCAGAGACAGCTTTAATAGTATAGAATTCTATGGTTTGGAGGTCTATATGGGATATTAAAATGTTTACATAATTTTATATAAATTCAGTCAATCTTTTGGCCAATTGTATGTTGACCAAAATTTAGAAACTTTTCTGTGGCTACAGCTCCAGATTTTGTACATTTTTCATATGTCTGTTAATGGATGAATGCTTTACAATACAGGCATCTAACACAGTAGAATTTAGGATTAGCATGGTTTATATGATGAGCAGAGCAGAGGAAGAAAGGTTAGGTCAGAGACTTCAGGGAGAATTGTTCATCTATATAAGTAGGATATAATAGAAATGACATGCCCCTTGGTAAGGAGAAAGGAGCTGGACCAGCTACCCTGTTCAATTAGCAAGTTACCTGGAAAGTAGTCTGGTATTTCCTACTAAGGGTTGGGAAAAAATTGCAAAAAATGGTTTCAATTAATTCGGAGCTGGAGGACTAGATGGAGTCTCTGAGTGGTAACCCAATGTAGGCAAAGGAGCTGTTTTGCTTGTGGTTTTGCCTAAATTTTAGGTTAAAGAGTTTAAATAAAGTGTGTATCAGTCAGTTCTTCATGGGGTGAAGAAATGGGTCATCTGTCTCAAATGCAGGCAAAAAGCTGCTTGCAGACACATTTTAGAATGGAAGTTCCAGAAGCCTTTGGCATCTAAGTTTAGGGACATGCAGACTCTTGTTATAGGAGATCTCTGCTTGAGAGACTATATCCTGTGTTTAGGTCAAAGTTCTACCTGAGCCTAGTGTTAGCTGCTTGGGCTAGTATGGATAAGTCATGCCAGTTTCTGTATCCTACACCACATAAGGGAGCAGTATGGTTACCATCATATCCAGCTGCTGTTGATTCTCCAGCCTAAACAACCATTTTTGTGTCATCCTATGGGTTGAGGTGCATTTTTACAGGTGGGTCAGCTGAGAGCAGCCATTGGCACAAGTCCAGAATATGATTTGAACTCAAGTCTCTAAAGCCACAACAAACGTTAGCCAATCTGGCACTGTAGTCTTGGTATATTTGGTTAGCCTTTTTTCCTAACCAGATTTCCAAACTTTTTTTTTACATTACCATTTAACTGACTGCTCATTCAAGACTTTTGTTATCTCTGGCTAGTTACATCTCTTTCTGTTTCTTTGTTTTGGGGCTAAATCCTATTCTTTGAGTTTCTGGCTTTTTTATATCTGAAATAGTTAGTTATCTTGTGTCCTGTTTGCCTTCAGGTAAGACATCAACATAGAACTTTGTGTGGATACCTTTAAGAGTGTTATGTATATGCTGTTACATTGGCCCCAGGGGTTGCGAGAGGTAACAGGAGGGAACAGCAGACCCATAGGTTAAGAAGGCTCTCTGAATAAATGACCTTTATTGTTCTATAAGTTTAACTCCTTCGTCTGTTGAGAATAACACCTGGTACTAGGAGTGGGATGTGAAGAAAGACAGAAAAATGGAGCATCTCAGAATTCCAGGAGTTAAAGCTGTCTAGCAATACAGCAGAAAACTGTAAGAAAGGTAAGTAGAACTTCACCATATATATGATGGTGGAGCTACAAAGAAGGAAGATCCACCCAACGTAGTTTTTTTTTTTAATATAGCAGGAAGCCCAGAAGCTGTGTCTCTGTATAATAGCTTATAACTGTCAGAAGCAGAACAGAAAAGCTATGGCACAGTAATAAAAAGGTTTGAGGAATAGTGTATACCCAAACAAAATGAAAGCTTTGAATGGTATAATTTCCACATGAGACAGCAGAAAAAATGTGAGACAATAGAGGAGTTTGTCAAAGACCTCAGACTGCTGAGCCAGGTATATAACTTTGGAGACCTAAAAGAGTCTATGATCAGAGACCAAATAGTATTAGGTATAAGAGATACCAGCCTTAAGAAAAGACTGCTAGAGGATCCTTTGGAAAAGACATTTAGGATGTGCTGAGTGGCTGAGATAAAAAATGCCAGGCTGCAGAAGCTAGAGGAAAAAGGAGAACAAGATGAACTAGACAGGATTACAACACTGAAAAAAACCAAAGGCAACATAAATAATGCAGAAAGGAGGACCTCATTGTGAAGCAGGCAAGAGGAGGCCAAAGAGAACTGCTTGAAGAAACAATGGTCAGCTTCAGATGCTGTGGGGGTGTAACAGGGAACCCTATCCCTGTTACCAGAAGGTGGGTCAGTCCCTTTAAGACCAGAACTTTCTGGGCACAGCCTGTTGGCAGGGAAGGGGTTAAAAGCTGAGCCTGGCCAGCTAGTCAGGAGACTGGAAGGGGCAGGCCAGAACTACAAAAACCCTGGGCTGGGCAGTAGTAAGGGGGCAGCGGCCAAATGGGAAAGTTGTGCATGGGAGTCCCCAGAGAGGCTTGACTGCTGGTCCAACTGCTGCCAGAAGGGAACTGCTGCTGATCCTCAGAGGAGCAGCAGAAGCGCCACCAGGAGGAGCATCACAGGCAGTGGGGAAGCAGAAGCACCAAGCCACGAAGAGAATGTAAGCTGACATTGCTGCCTTCTTCAATTTCTTTTTTTGTTGTTGTTGTAGTTAGAACCCACTAATTGACTGTGTGTGTGTGTATAAATAAAAATATTGGCTGATTTGTGGATAAGGCAGTAGGGGTGGAGGAGGCTTCATCAGTGCGTTAGGCGAAGTAATAAAAGGTCAGGGTGGCCTGGTGCACTGGGTGTGTGCTTCTGGTCTGGGACAGTGGGGGTTCAAGACTGCTGCCCAGCTTTGAACTTGTAGCCCCCTGGCTGTGAGACTAGTGGACAGGCCTCTAGGCCAGAGAGTCTGTGTTCCATACGGGAGGCAAAAAGGAGGGCCATGAGCCCCAAAGTCAAGTAGCTAGAGCCTCGGAGTCAAACCCTGTCTGGTGGGTTTAGACTGGGAGGCCTACCTAGAGAAAGACAGGGGTCAAGGCCTATGGTGGCTGAGAACCCCAACATATAAATACAATAGGCAGTCTCCTGCTTACACGAACATCTGTATAATATTTCCATCAAGATGTGGCAGGAGAGTAAAAGTGGAACATGAGAGACATTAAGGGACTTCAAGGGTGCCCCTCATAGATCGTGGATAACAAGCAAAAAAAAGGTGCTGCTGGGGAGGACAACCTGTTACAGGGGGTTACCCATGCAATACCCAAAATTTGGTAAGCACTGCAACAAATGTAAAAGATTCAGTCACTTTGCAAGAGTTTGCAGAAAGGAGCCAGATGCACACCACACAAGAAACAGCAGGTGCATGCTCTGTGCAACGAGGAAGAATTCCTCATTAGCCCAATGAAAGAAGACATTCATTATTCTGAGGTTTGGACAATAACCCTGGACATCAGTGGACTAATGGTAACTTTTAAATTAGATACAGCAGCAGAGGTCAATGTAATACCAGAACACATTATTCAAAAAATGAAAACCAAACTTGTTTACTGTGAGAATAAGAAAGTGAAGCTTACAGCATATAATGGGAACATGATTGCAACCCAGGGTGTTTGTGCATTGCATGTTAGATACAAGGGTAATACAGTAAAAATTCAATTTGTAACAGACCAAGGAAAGATATTGCCAATTATTGGCTTGCAAACATGTACAACTCTAGGTTTGATTAAGAGAATGAATGCCATAGAGAGACTAGAAAGCAAGAACATAGAAGAAGAGTTTTATGATGTGTTTCAAGGCATAGGGAAACTATCAACTGAGTACAAGATAGAATTAAGATAACCAAATACTTCCACCATACATACTCCAAGAAATGTTCCCTTGTATTAAGAGAGAAACTGAAAAAGGAATTGGATAGATTAGTTAACAAAGACATAATAAAGTAGAGCAACCAACTTCCTGGGTTCGTTCACAGGTCATCATAGAAAAAAAGATGGATCCGAGATTGTGTCTGGATCCTAAGCAAATGAACAGATGCATCAAAAGGGAGAATTTTACCATTCCCACCAGCAAAGAGGTTTTTGGCAACATGGCAGAACCTAATATTTCACCACTTGGATGCCTCTTCTGGGTTTTGACAAGTTCCCCTAGAAAAGAATAGCACTAGATTATGTACCTTCAATACACCCTTTGGAAGGTATAGGTTTTGTAGGCTTATTTCTGGGCTGTGTTCTATATCTGAAGTATTTCATAGAAAGGTGCAACAAATTTTTTAAGTTCTTGATGGAACTATGTTTTATATTGATGATGTATTAGTTTGGAGAAATACTATGGAAGAACATGGCTTGAGGCAAAGAGGCACTAGAAAGAACTCACAGAGCAGGTTTGAAATTGAACAAACAAAAATGCAAATTTAGGGTCAAAGAAATAACGTATCTGGGAGAAAAGATCTCTGAGAAAGGGGTGCAAATCAATCCTGCAAGGGTTAAAGCCATTACAAACATGCCACCCCCTACAGATAAGGAAGGAGTGCAAAGATTACTGGAATGTTCAATTTGGTAGAGAAATATCTACCTAACTTATCAGAGCAGACCAAACACTTCACAAAAGAATGTTTAGTGGATACGGGAACATGAAGATGAAGCTGAATTTAAAAACTTGAAGGAAAACATAATGAAAGCTATGGTATTAAAACATTATAACCCTAAAAGGCCCATGAGATTGTCAACAGATGCTTCTAAAGAAGGTACAGGAGCAGCTTTGCTTCTAAAACATGGGGATAGCTAGAGACCAATAGCATATGCATCTAGGGCACTCTTTAAATAGGAGCGTCTATATATACAAATTGAGAAAGAAAGTTTAGCTCCGGTATATGAGGGTAGGAAGTTTCACATATTCATCTATGGGAAACCTGTGATAGCTGAAACTCCTCATAAACCTTTTCATTCCATCCAGGAAGAGCACACACCAACTGCTGAAGCTTCCTTAGCCTGACGAAGGGTTTTTGAACCCGAAAGCTTGCTTAATAACTATTCTCCAACCATTTGGGTTGGTCTAATAAAAGATATCAAATTCAC